>NC_047155.1:1193802-1201302 GCF_009819705.1 Hippoglossus hippoglossus
AGTTTAAAACGTCTCAGCCTGAGTCAGATCAGTTGTGAGTCTCTGAGACTGAACTTCATTCATCTCCAGAGAGAAGAGGAAGAAACAACATGTTGATGAACTGTGTGAAACCTGAACTTCTTCAGTCTGTTTTCATTCAGGCTGCAGCTGCAGGTTTGAAACATGAAGGATCTTGTTCATATCTGTAGTAATTGTTGAAGCAGCAGAAGCTGATGAGAGAATCTCTGTGGAATCTGAACGGATGAATTCAAATTCAGAAATCACGACCGTGTCTGTTGTTTCACAGCAAAATAAAAGATGTGTAACATTTTCCTGAACTCAAACCCAGATTCCACGTAGATCTCTGGTGAGTGTTTGTGCTGAAACAGAAGAATTACACCAGGATGGATTATTAACAGAGTCTGAGCCGAGCAGCCGAGCAGGAGGAACGTGAGCAGAAGATCTTCTGCTCACGTCACTGAGCCTGGAGACGTTCATCCCACTGGTGTTTCTATCTGCTCGTCACTTCACATGTGCACGTTTAGTTCTGTGTGAAGGTTGTGACGTCCAGTCTGCTCCACAGGAAGTGACGCTGACTTCTGTCCTCTCTTTCAGACGCTGGAGGGACGGTTCCTGTTTGGGTTGGTGTTGTTGGTGCAGTTTTGACTCTTCTTGTCGGTGGTGTCGTTGGTGTGGTTTTTCACTTTGTGTATACAAAGAAAACTCACTCAGCAGTACCATCTAATTGAGGTAAGTTTAATTCATGTATTAAATCAACATAATGATGACGAACAGACGACAACACAAACAATTCTTCATCTGATGTTTAGAGTCTTGACAGAAACACAAAGATTTCTGTTGGTATTTATCATCGACTGTAAATAAAGACGAACATGACTGTTAAAACTCTGTATCGCCCCCTGGTGGCTGATGGCAGAATAGGTCATAATCCCTTTTTTATATCCAGTCATTGATCGTCTTTATATAAAGTCACTGATTGTGTAGTTGTTTACAGTGTGTTGTTGTTTACAGTGTAACTTCCCCAAAGCAACAATGAGACGTTCACACCTGCTTCATGCAGCCGCTGACCAGGTGACACAGGAAACAGGAAGTGAACTTCTCCAAAGCTCCTTTTCATTGGTTCAACAAATATTTACCTTCGACTCAAACACGAATGAAAAGCATCAGAGTGACGACCACACAACGCTGTGTATTTAAAGATAATGATGTCATCATGACGTCAGTTCCACCACGTGACGACACATGATTGGTTCTTGTAAATAAGCTGTAGGTCTCGTCTCAGATCTTATTGGCTGGAGAAGTTGATGCTTCACTAACTGAAGCTGTGTCTCAATTCAGGGACATTTGAAGAGCGACTGTGTCACAGCAGAGCGACTGAACTGATTCCAACACGTCCTCCTTTCCCTGAGCAACGACGCCACCACCTGGTGGATCCTTCTCAGGCCAACATATCCCACAATGCATTGCTCTTCAGTGACTGAACTGTTCAAAGTGATAATGGCAGCAGGAGGAGACGAGACCAAAACTTCTGATGTTTACACTTTTCAATGTATCAGGATTCAAGTGAACATCTCCCGGTTCACACGTTAAAAACCAAAGGTCATTAAAACTGTGTCGTCCTGTCCAGCTGCAGCTCTGTTGCTAGGCGACAGCGGTAAGGGCGGGACAAGCTGGGGACACAAATCACAGAAATCCTCCGTAGACCAGACGTCTCATTTCAGTTGGTCCTTCACAAAGGAGACGGCCCTGGAATCAGGACACAGCTTCTATGACGTCATGTTCTGACTTCACAGTGACGTCATGATGACATCATTCCTGCCACATGGTCATTAATGACTTTTCAATATATATATATATAAAAGCTTCAGGTCGTATCTCTCGTCCTATAGGATGCGGAGATTGTTGAATAATGCATGAAGTCATTTTCTGACCTTTTCTTCAGAAACTGAAATAAAACTGTGACATCAAATCGTGGAAACGTAGTTTGAAGGAGACACAGGATGTAACTGACCTCTGACCTGTTAGGTTACGCAGATTGTTTGATTTATTATTTGTGTTGGGTTTATTTTGTTATTTATGTTTAAGTATGTATTTTTTTTATTTAAATTAGTAATTTGTTGTCCTTTTAACGTAGCGACTCACCTCGCGTAAATGCCTGTAGCTTTCACGGAGCGGACCGATATGATAAACACACAAAATCCCTCGCTCCCGGTCCGAGCCTGATATGAAACACCTCCCGTGCAGCTGCGTCTTGATGGTGACAGGACAGCAGCTGTACGGTGATTCCCGATCATACGGACGTATTAATCCTCGTTTAACAGCCCTCGGCGAGCGGAATGAGGTGTGAAGCAGGTTTGACTCCCTTTGCTACAGGTAGCGCGGAATGGGAGTCGCTATGTCACAGCGTTAGCCGGTCTTTGTTTATGTTGACGGCTCAGCGGGTGAGTCGCGTTCATTTGAATGCGCTTCAGTGTTACTTTGCATTAACCCGTCAAACTTGTCTCACATGGTTATTTTTTGTGGTTTAACTGATGTTTAGGTATTTTAATAGTTGTATTTGTCTTTTATTAAATTATGTTGTACTTGTTATCGTTCTAGTTTCACGGTGTTTCTACGGCGCCACGATGAAATGTTTGAATAAAGAGCCGTGACGCATCAGTTTGGGACTCTGCGTCTTGCAGGATACACAGGATTACACAGGATGTTTCTCACTGGTTCATCGATCTCTGCTTGTGGTTCTTCTCTCAGCTGAACTGTGACTCAACCACACGTCTCTGATCTCAAATGTAACAAAGCTGCTGGAACTGTGGCTGTTTTTCTACCTGAGTCACTTCATGAAGGAATAAACATTCAAAGTTTATAAAACACAATGTGGGAATGTTCCAGTTCTAATCAACAGTCGACCTTTGACCTCAATCATATTCTGCTTTGATTTCATTCATGTTTTTTTTCTTCAGCACCTTAAATAAATAACTTTTATATGAAAATGACTGTTTTCATTACATTTACGTCAAATCATTTTGATATTTTGCTCCTCTGAGGAAGAGAGTGGATAGTAATTGATAATTTGACATTGAATCAAGTATCAAGAAAGTACAATTACACGATTCTGCAAAGTTATTATCTGTGATTATATAAAGTGTAAAATAATATTGGACAAAAATATTAGACAAAATTGAACAGGATAAAATGATATTACTGTTACAATTTTGGGTTTTGTGCACTTACTTTATTTATTTGATTGAACTATTTGGAGAGAAACAAGCTCAACTTTGACAGTTACACAATATCTTTGTTCTTTTCACCTGGACACATTTTGATCACATGCTTTTTTCTGAGTTTGCAGAACGTAAAAAAAATGTTTGAAGGTAAAATGTCTTAAATTTATAAGAGGCCAGTTGTGTGTTTATTTAAAGTCCATGGTGTTTTCTCCTCTGGGCAAAACGGACTTCTACAGAGAAAGGAACTCCCTTCACACTTCTGATGCCAATAAAACTGATATATTTCAACATGTTTAAATTAACTTCAACCTTTCTTCACAAAATTATTCCCTTTTCATAGATATAATGCATTTAAATAATAAACTGTCAGGTAAACCTATGCTTCTCAGATTCTTTTTATGTTTCTGTAGGACCTTTCCTGCATTTTTTTTACCACAAATATGTTTTGAATTAACAAACATCTCACAAACATATTTATACATTTACAATGAATCAAATATCACAGCCTGAAGCTCTACTAACAATAAAAAGGGACTCACACGGAGGCGTTTGTAGCTAATAACCATAAAAAAGGTTCACAAAAGTAGATATTTATATCTAATACCTCATAACAATACTTGCAATCCTAATAACCTCAATCACAAAAGTTTCAAAGATGGATATTCTTTGTCAAGAGCATCTCTCCATCCTAAGATGGTCTGTCCAGATGCTGGTCCAGATGCTGGTCCAGATGCTGGACAGGACCACTTTCCTCATGTGGGTGTGACCAGTGCTTTTGTTTTTGGACTGACCACACGTTTTACTCTGGTAATGGTGACTGGTCTTCAAGAGCTGCCTATTGTAGACACAACTATAACAGGACAGCCACGGAGACATCATGTTGTGGAACATAAGCCCATATTATAACTGTAGATAATGATTTTCTTCTTGTTCTCCGGATAAAACCGCGAGAGAAGCTGCGTTACTGCTGCTGCTCACGTCACATGACTGTCACGTGACAGGACAGGTTCTTGGAGAAGAAGGAGAAGAAGTTTCTCTGATCCCTCCATGGCTGTGGGCAGAAGCTGATGTGGATCAGTCAATTAAAGAATCATTGCAGAAAGGTGAAGTAGTAGATCTGGCAGAACATGACAGACATCTTAAGAACAGATGGAGTAACTATCTCATATTTACACTGATGGTTCAAGGGATCCAGAAAGCAAAGGAGTGGGATTTGGTTCATACAAATCTGTCAGAGTAGAAGACTACCAGATGGGATTCCAATAATCTCTGCAGAGTTAATTGCTTTATTGTGGGGGCTGTGGTGGGTGGAAGATGGAGGCTGGTGGGGGGAGAGGGAAACAGAGCTAGGCCAGATATAGTTGGTGAGATTTTAAAGATGGTCTCTAAATTGGAGAGGCAGGGAAGTAGCGTGGGTTTTTTACGGGTGCCAGCACATGTTGGGGTTGAGGGCAGTGAGGTGGCGGATAGGGCAGCAAAGACAAGTTTGGGCAGAAATACAGTGGATATACAAGTCCCACTTGGAAGGATGGAGTGTCGTAGCATCATCAGTGAGAGGCTGAATCAGATATGGCAGCAAGAGTGGGATGGAGACACCAAAGGAAGAAAGCTATATAACATCCAGGCATCAGTTAAACCTGTCAATAAAAGCAAAGCACTAAATAGTGCCTAGTCTGCCAGAAAGGAGAAGGAAAAGGAGAAGAAGAAGAAGAGGAAGTTTCTCAGAATTTCTCCTGATTACTTTTCTCTAGTTATTTGTCAAAAATCTCAAATAACGGATCGAGTGCATTTGGTCCAGGTTTGTTTTAAAATTGTAAAAGCTCGTAGGGAGCAGCTAGCAGCAGCTAGCAGCAGTTAGCACAGTGGTTCTCAAACTTTTTCTGTGATGCCCCACTTTGGAGCGAGAATATTTTTCATGCCCCACCCGTTCCCCTGCCCCAACAAAATGATGACAAAATGGGCCAAGTTTAACTTGTGTATTTACATGACATACACTTGAACATTAAATTCACATTACTTTCAGGAATTTCTGATGTGCAAATAAAAAACCCTTTTCAAACAACTTTTTGTGACATTTATCAGTCCGTACTTTTTCAAAAATAGAGAAAAAATAAATAAATTTATAATCACTTTGTTTCAAAGATGATAAAGTTCAACCAAAAATAACACATGCAGATACTTGGCAAGAAAGATGGGCAAGTCACTATGTGAG
Source organism: Hippoglossus hippoglossus (assembly GCF_009819705.1). NCBI lineage: Eukaryota > Metazoa > Chordata > Actinopteri > Pleuronectiformes > Pleuronectidae > Hippoglossus > Hippoglossus hippoglossus. Next base: position 1,199,236 of record NC_047155.1, read on the forward strand.
AACTCAAGTCTTATCAACTGTATAACTGCTGCAATGAGACTGTTTTGCACTGCACATCTTTTCCAAACGGGGTTGCAGGCTTGATAATGCCACTCTTGAGTCATTTTCAATATTGAGCCTAGATCTGTACTTTGATTTCAGTGAGGCACCAGCAGAAAAGCCCATCTCACAGAGAGAGGATGTGGCAAAGGGAAGCAGAATCCTCACAGCACAGTGTCTGTGCTCTAAACCAGGGGTCTTCAACGTTTTTCAGGCCAAGGACCCCCAAACTGATGGAGAGATGGAGCAGGGACCCCCCCCCCCCCCTACTATATATATTGTATAAAATTGTGTTTTATATTAAACTGGGCCTAGTGCCATGTATAAACATAGCTACCCTGTTATTGTGCATTCAATATTAAGCTATTCAAATAATACACAGGTTCATATAGTCATGTTTTTATTGTGTGTCAGTGAATGTGTGCATTGCTGACTGAAAGATAACGTCGTCTGCCTCCATTTATCCGTTCGCTACAATATGTTGGATTCATGTTAATGTGTATTTAAAGACATTTAAATTTGTGGGAAAAAAATTGGTTGGAAAAAATAATAAAAAATGTAAAACCGAACATTTCGCGACCGCCCCAGCTGGTGGCGCTGCTGGGGCTCCAGCTGGGTGCTGGGGCTCCTCCCCCAGCACCCCAGCAGCACCCAGCAGCCCCAGCAGACCCAACAGACCCAGCAGCCCCAACACCCAGCAGCCCCAGCACCCAGCAGCCAGCCATCTCTAACCATGAGCCGTCCGTCATCAAAGTTAACGATGTTCATTTTAACTGTTGTGATTCTCTTCACGCGTGTTGCGGTTGGATCAGTGCTGCGAGACGCACAAGGTAAGACAGCAGTCAAGCTAACACGGGAGGCTAATGGGGCTAGCTAAGCTAACACACAAACAGGAAGTAACGGTGAACAGCTTTCATAGTAAACACAGGGAGTTATGAAGAATAACACACCAAACACGTGTCATATGAAAACATCCCTCACATCAACAGGTGGCAGCTTTGCGGTGTTTAAGAGTAAAGATGGCGACTCTGCTTCAGCCTCAGTGATGGTGGGCAGCGTCTCTACGTCAGACGGTTTCACGTGGACCACAGCGCACCGGTTCCGTGGTGGGATTTCTCTCACATTTATATTTAGCCCCACAACTATGTGGTTGCGTCTGAAGATGATTCTGACTCAAAAAGTCACTTATTGTTAATGTTTCCTGAAGCGTCCTCAATTGCCTGTATCACCACACCACATCTAATTTGCCAGAGTTGTCATAGTTACACAGGGAACTTTATTTACTCCTTCGACTGACAGCTCCAACACTGTGCGACTAAAATGGTCCCTGAGACTTCTATCAACACAAAGATGAGACTAGTTCTAGAATTGAGTACAGTGAATAAAACAATAGATTTAGAAGTGAATTAGAATTTTAAAGTTCATACAACGTGATGTAGAAAGAGAGCCTGATAGAAATAACAATGGAAATGAGGATAAAAGAATAAAGTTACACGAGACAGTAAAACTAATACAAAACAAAAGTGGCAGAAAATAGTAACGATGAAAGTAGTATAGGATAGGACATGTGATATTAAAATGAAATATTATATTTCATATTACATTCTGCAAGAATAGTAATATTGTATATTACGGGTGTTCTGTACAAAACACACACACATCCAGCCACACACACATCCAGCCACACACACATCCAGCCACACACACGTCCAGCCACACACACACACCCAGCCACACATCCAGCCAGCCACACACACACACACACACACACAACCAGCCACACACACATCCAGCCACACAACCAGCCACACACACACACACACACACACACACACACATCCAGCCACACAACCAGCCACACACACACACACACACATCCAGCCACACACACACACACACACACATCCAGCCACACATCCAGCCACACACACACCTCTGTGGTTGTTCAACAGTAGTGTCTTCTGAACCACATTTTTTCATGATCACACACACTCACACACACACACACTCACACACACACACACACAC
>NC_047155.1:1206302-1228802 GCF_009819705.1 Hippoglossus hippoglossus
CAGAGGAGTTGAAGTCTCAGTTACCTGATGGTGACGCTGTACCTGATGAAGCAGGTATATTGAGTGACACAGTAGTTCAAGTGTTTATTGCTTCATTAACAGTTGTGATTGTTTGATAGTTTGTGAACAAGATCATGTATTTCAATTAGGGCTGTCAAACGATTAAAATGTTGAATCAGATTAATCACAGGGAAGCTGTGATTAATTTTCTATTTGTATTATTGAGATAAATGACAGAAGGCGGATATATACATTTAACATTTGTTTTTTTTATTGATAAAAAGTCCAAATGATAAGAAAATAGAATCTGTCTGTTGGGAATCATTTCTGTACAAAACAGAAGTTGATGTGAGACATGCGTCTGTTTTCTTTTCTGCAGGTCGTCAGCTGAATAACGGATCCTGATCTACACAGACAGTGCAGCTAATACAGGAGAATGTCAGGGACTTTTTTAGATGCTGTTTTCAGATTATGATGCTGTAGCTTGAAATTTTTAGGAAATTGAAGGAAAAACCAGTGAAAAGGGATTCATTTTTATATATTGTTTTTATATATCAGCCATAATATTTAAGCTATCAAAGTATACCTAGAACTCTGAAATGTCAGTGGTCAGTCAGCTATTTTCTTTCAATTTAAAGCTTTAGTTCGGTACATATTCAATTTAATTTTTAATCTGTTAGTCTATGGTCACTGATGTGAATTGAGAGCTTTTTAACACCCAGTATTCTGCATTATTATGTCTGCCTGATAAAATCATGGGCCGCTGAGAGGATGTCCACAAGGAGGTTGATGGTTAGATTCTCAGCACACGAGCTCAATGCACAAGTGTTCTGGTAAACATATGTTTACATTTTCATGGGGCCATATTTAAAAGGGTACGTCAACCTGGGAAATGTGACTCCTGCGATAAATGAAGCCTTACAAAGATTTCTTTCTGAATGAATGTAACTCTTGTTTTTAAATCCGACTATACCTTGAATCATAGTCTATATTTAATATATACTAAACTAACATTTTAGTAGCACTGAAATGGCACTTACTAATAGCACTTTGTAGTTTGGCTTTCTTGACGAAATAGCACTTTCTTTATTCTTGTTGCTCTGGGTTTGTACCCTCATGGTTGATGCACTTATTGTAAGTCGCTTTGGATAAAAGCGTCCGCTAAATGAAATGTTATTTCATTATTTATTAAATAACATTTAAGTTAGTGCCTTGATGCAATTTCCTCAAATTTGGTACAAATATCCCTTTTACTTAAGGATGAACTTGATATCAATTTGAGGGAATGTCTTAAGATTTGGTGCAAACTTTCCCTTAAACTCAAAGAGGAGTTTGGTGCTTGAAGGTCGTGTCACTGTGACCTCATGTTACTGTTTCAGATGCCAAATGACCTTTACTGGAAGAAAACAAAGAGTATTTAGACAGTATTTTCTCTTCTGTTCTTTTTTCATTTACTACTTTTTTAAAGAACATTTTGTACTGTATGAGACATTTTGAGACTCCTTTCATATGTTTCTGTATTGCTGCTAAATTGATTCTTATTCCTCTGTGCCTGCGACGTCATGTGTCCAAAGCATTATTTCATAATACACTGCGGTGTCTGTGGAAATAAAAGAGTCTTGAATCTGTTTCCGGGTCGTCCCATTCTTGTGAACACGATATCTCAAGAACAACTTAAGGGAATTTCTGAAAATATGGTGCAAACGTTCAGTGTAACTCAAAGATGACGGTTGTGGCTGTGCAGTGGGTCGTCCTCTAACCAGGAGGTTGGTGGTTCGATCCCAGTCTTCCCCATTCCTGCTGCATGCTGAAGTGTCCTTGAGCAACACAGCACATGAGACCATTGATCAGATTTTGGTGGTCAAAGGTCATAGTGACCTTATATCAATCTGGAAAAAAACGTATGTAGATGAAACCTGCACTGGTGCAACCCCAGTGCAGTACTTCTGGTTTTTCTGTAGAGGTGTCTCCTGACTGAAGTGTGTTTGTGGTCGAACATGTGAAATGAAGACGGGCAGAGTCGTAGCCGAGTCAATGAAACACAGTTTAATGTTCGTCAATCATGAGTCCACAACACATCAGTTTGGTTAGTGAGGAGGAAAGAAAACAGTATTTACATCTACATCGTACACGTTCACAGTTCAGTACCATGCTAACACAATAAAGACTTTTATATACAAGAAATACTCCTCAGCATCATCGTACAAAGGGATTCTATCGTAGCAACTATCTGGATTTGTCATTGATGCAAAACACACAAAGTAATAAACCTTCCTCAGCTGCCCTGAAATAATCATAAGAATTAGAGAAAAGGAACTTGTATGTTTTGCTGTTGTCTAAGTTTAAAAACAGTTTTACATCAGAAAGTACAAGACACTGACAGTCTACATGTTTACAATGTTTGCCCTTTATGATCGGTATAAATACTCTGTGTATATTTACATCAACCAGCCTCGTCCCTGCACCGAAGTCCACTCGCACGTATAAAACTGTTCTGTGGAAACACCGGCTCACAAAATCTGTGAATGTTGAAACAAACCGTTCTACAACTTCAGCGCATAAAGAAACGGTTCCATATTTTAAAGGGGCCTTTGCATAGTTTATCCTCAATGCAGAAGCTGAAACTTTAATCTTAGGCCGGAATATTAACCCCCACAGAGGAGGTTATGTTTTCACCCCCTGTTCGATTGTTTATGACCAAGATTACGCAAAAACTACCGGACGAATTACGACAAAACCTGGTGGGAGGAGGAGTCAGAGAAGAACTCACTGAGTTTTGGTGCAGGTCTGGATCAGGGGGCGGATCATAATGAGCTAGGACCTTTTTCAATATTTCCGTTGTTTTCTCAGAGAATAATTCACGGATCTTGATGAAAACCATCAGATGTTTACAGGACTGATATTTATGAGTGTGTGTGATCATCAGGATCTCGTGGATTTAACTGTGGTTTCCTCAGGGGCCTGTTGGGTCGGGTGGAGACGTGAGCTCTGCTGAGTCACCATCAATTCAAATGAAGGATTTCTGCACTTTTTTATAGCTCCACATTTACAAGTAAAATCAGATTATCATTAATTATAGAAAAATTATACAAAAAGGTTACGAGAAAAAGGTTTATTACTTGTTAAGATAAGACTTTATTGATCTGAAGGAAAATTGACAAGCTTCTCAATATAAAATATCCTGAAGACTAAAGTGATAAATAAAAACTTTGTGTTTATTTATGTGTCACTGCAGTTTTTAAATGTGGACTGTTGCTGAACTCTCTGCAGTTAACGACAGTTGTTACTGTTTTCACTGTTTCCACCGGCAACATGGAAGAACAGACACAACTCACTTTGATCTTTAGGGCAGTTAAACATTTAGATTTCCCCTTATTTTACCTCCAGTTGTTCTTGTGGTAATTGATGAATTTGTTTTTAAATTAAATGATATTTTCAGTTTTTATCCCTGAGGCTTTTACTTCTGTAAATTCGACTGTTTCCTATTTGTGTTTCCTTCTCCTGCTCTGTGTATTTTCTGTACTCGGCTACATGAGGTGAACAGGTCCTCGTTCCTTCCCGTTGAAGTGAGAACATGAAAAGACCGAATGTCTGTGACAGAACCAAAGAGTCGACGTCGAGCGATCAGCTGCACACGGCTCAATTGGTTTTTCAATTTCAAAGGAAAAGCAGAGAAGTGGTTTGACGATCTGAGCTTGTGGAAAAAAGGTTTTACATTTTTAAACCAAAAGCAAACAACGCATCATCCTTCACAGTATTTTTACACTTCATCACAGCCATTTAATATCCTGGTGATTTGAAGGTTTCCAGAACTAGACGTCAGTGCACAGCGCCCCTCCACCTCTGTGTATTCACTCACTCTCTGTTCGATCTTCCATTGAATAAACATGCATAAAAAAAACTGTATTTAGGTTAAAAATGTACAGTCATTCATTTCATAAAAACTGGCAAAAAGTGTATATTTCTCAGAGTCAATATTCTCTATAAATGTCATCAACCTGATCGTTTGCACACATTTACATCGTCAGCTAAAAAAAAAAAAGTCCTTTTCTGACGTCACAACCTTAAATTAAATGATTTCTTCACCTTCTCTTTGCTGCACGCAACGTTTTCAGGAGCTGCAACAGTGAAACCTGCCGTCGTTTGTGTGTGAGTCTTCTGAACAGGTGCACGTCATGAATCATCGCCGAGCAGCTACTAAACGACTCTGGAAGCCATTTAACTTGCATATTTCACCTTCAATCAAAAGGATTAAATATAAATTATTATTCATATACTTTTATATACTGTTTTACATGTATCTACACACTTTGATGCTTCTTTTGGAAAATATAAAAACCTCTCAGCTCCGACAGGACGTCATCATCGTTAATATATTGTATCGGGAAAAAGAGACTGAAGGAAATGACGTCTTTCGTTAAAGGAGACAAAGCCTCAACCTATCGTTGGGCTTGTTGTTGTTCAGGTGGAAACACTAAGCGTTTAGGTTCCGTCATTATTACAATTTCTTTATGTTTTCATATGTCTGATCTTTGCTTTTATAAAAATATGCAGAGGCTATAATTCTTATATGTTTTGATGCTCTGTTGTTAAAGTGCGTCTCGTCTGAGCGTCACCACGGTGACGAGGTATCAACCTGATAAAATCCCTTTGAAATGTTTCATGTAAAACCTGAATGACACCGTTGTGGTGCGACAGATTTTAGAAACTTGAGTAGATGACGTCAGAGTGAAAGTCTGATTGTTTAGTATTTCTGAGCTCGATGACACGAGGATGGTCGTGTGGTTGAAGGACTTTCAGACTTTCTGAGGAGCCGATGATTTTAACGTTACATCTTTGACCTTCAGTGTTTGTTCTGGTTTCTGGAGAAGGTCAGGACCGGTTCCCTCACGTCTCAGTTTCAGTTTGGTTCTCACGTCTTTCTCCTTCTTTTCATTCTCTCTGAAAATAGTTTCTATTCTGTTTGTTCTACAAGTTTCCTCAAATCTTCAGTCGACGTCTCACTCCTCGCTGATGCCGTGCTCCCACGCCACTTTAGCTTGCTCGTCCTTGGTCGCAGCGATTATGGGCTGGGAGATCTTGCGTGGCATGGGCCGTGGTGCAGGAGGCGTTGCAGACTGGGCGTCTTCTTCCGGGATGCACCCCTCTCGGAGGTAGGGCTTGGGCGGCAGGGCGGGAGGAGGCTCGTGGAGCTGGTAGAGAGGCGGGTGGTGGGGGATGTAGTGGGGGTGGAAGTGGTGGTAGTAGTGGTGTTGGGGGTGTGGCAGCCCGTCCTGCTGCGGTGGTTGTGGAGCGCCGGTGGAGGTGGAACCCTGAGCCGGGGTGACGCCTCCTGGGGCGGATTGGCTGCGGCAGGGCGGGAGTTTCACTCCGTCCAGGACCTCGGGCTCGGAGACGCTGTACCTGACGGGCTGGTACGGAGAGTCCAGGTCTTCCTGGTCTGTGGTCCAGGCCTGGCTGCTGGGGACGGACTCCAGGGTGTCTGTGCGGCTGGCCGGGGCGTCGGAGGAGGAGGCGGGGCCGCCGAAGTTGCTCTCACTGAGGGAGGAGACTCCAGAGCTGGCGCTGCCTGATAAGGTGGAGTTACTGCCATCCAGGATGGACTGTGGACTGGTGGGCGAGGCAGGTATAGGGTGCAGGGGAGACTGGAGAGAGAGAGACAGTCAGGACAGGGACATGATGGAAGTACACAGTCACTTCAAAGTGCTAAAAACAGGTGGTTCGAGAAACTCAAGTCCAGTTGACCTGCTTTTAGCACTTGGATATATCATGACCTGGATGACTGAGATTCTCCCTTCAAATCAAATTTGAAAACACAAATACTGAAACACAGAATAAGATGTGGACATAATCTACACTGACTCATCGTGAGGAGCCAGTTCATTTAGCAGGACAATGTTTATTTGATGTTTTCTTTTAACAAAAGGGTTTAAATTTGGTCTAAATCTGGACTCAAACACAGAACATGATACTGTTGAATCTCTCTCTCTCTCTGCTCACACAGAGATCTCAACATTCAAAATAAAAAAACAGTACAACACATCAGAATAAACCTTGTTTCTGTAGCGGTGTTCATAAAGAAGTTGCAGAGGAAGAGGACGATAAGAAGAACAAGAAGTGAACAAGTCAAATATTGTTGTTGTGTTTAGGATTAGAGTTAAAGATCAGGACGAGGACACGAACGTTCAAAACTAAACAGAAGTGGAAAATGGATATAAAGCAGAAGGACATAAAGAAAAGGAGTGAAGGGAGTTTCTTTCACCGATGACCTCTGATGACCTCTGATGACCTCTGCCAAGGACGTTCATCTGCGTGCGTTTCTCAGCAGCACTAAACCAACTCTACCGGACAGATTCCCATGAAACTTGGCTGAAGGATGAGATTTGGGTCAGTGAAGAACTCACTTTCGGTGCGTATCCAGATTTTTTGTTAACACTTTGAGACGTGAGGACATTATTCAACATTTTCTCTTGAATAGTTCGCGGCTCTGGATGAACCATCAGACATGTTCAGAGAACTCTTATCGATGAGTGTGATCTGGTTACATTTAAGCGTGTTGGGCCTTGGCAGAGGTGTGAGCTCGACTGTTTATCTGAACCGTGGCACTTCCTGCTTCTGTTACTCTGACACACAGGAACTAGACGACACAATGTCCTCTCAACTCCACATCTGAGATCATTGAATGAATCTTGCTCAGAAAGTCTTTCACAGGATGGTTTTATCTGCAGTTTGATTTTAAATCAAACGTCTTTGTGCAGCAGCAGAAGGAAACAACGTGAAGTTTCCCAATCCTGGCACAAACGCACAAAAATGGACACAAAGAAATGCACACACGTGGAAATGCACTTTTGTTGGGGAGTGCACACGGACACATGGACAGACAGACAAGCATCCAGACCGACAGCAGGAGTGAGGAAGAGGAGGAGGAGGAGGAGGGTACCTTTCTTAAGGAGCGCGCAGGGAGAGCTGGAGGGAGGTCGCTGACCTGGTGGTGGAAAGCGTCAAAGTGCATCGACAGGTGTTGCCCTACAGGGGGGGACACAGCAGGACTGACTGAGAGAGAGGCACACTCACGCACCTCAGACCAGAGAGGAAGAGGAGGAGGATGGAGAGAGCGGGAGGAGAAAGAGAGAGAGAGGGAGGAAGGAGGCTGCAGCAGGAGGACTAAAGAGGAAGAGTCGGAGCAGAGCAGAGGTGGAGGAGTGTGTGAGGGGGGGGGGGAGCACTCGACCAATCAGGAGTCAGTCTCAGCTGTCAATCATGACGTCTCAGCCTGTTTTCATATCATCAAATAACTGATTCAAACCAAACTGATCAGAAACACTTGAACAAACATCAGTGAGATAAGAACGAGCTGAAACACACACACACACACACACACACACACACACACACACACACACACACACACACACACACACACACACACACACACACACACACACACACACACACACACGTTAAAGCTTGGGTTGGTAATCCTGGAAAAGCAAGGCTACACTTTACAAATCCCACCCCCTCCTATTGGGTCGTCAAAGCTCCGCCCCTGAAAACACATGATGGCACACTGATTGACAGCGGCTGGAAGACGACTTTTCTGTGACTCGCTCGCTAACCTCTGACCTCCAGCTGATTAGTGACGGACAGGTTCACCAGCCAATCCTTGGATTCCCTGGTGTTTATTACAGTCCTGACACCTCTTCCCCTTTTCTCCAGAAGACTTTACTTAGTACTGGTTCTCGGAACACGAAGTGGATTTCACCAAATAAGATAAAAAGTGTTTCAGAAACAAATTACCAACCTTAAACACAACGTAACAACACAAACAACACAAACAACACAAACGACACAAACAACACAAACAACATGCACATCCAAAACAGAGGAGTTTACCTGCAGTCGTGTCAGAGGAACGACCGAACTCACGAAGCAAAGAAAATATTCAGGCACAAGTCCGTGCATGTAACACACACACACACACACACACACACACACACACACACACTCACACACCAGTGTCATACCGTGAGGCAGGTTGCGAGGGGGAACGGGAGGTGCCATGACAGTGCCAGCGTGGGCAGAGAGGAAGGGGAGAGCATCTCTGCTTCCACTGTCCAAACTCCAACTACTGGGGGTGGTGAGCACTGAGGACAGAGGACAGAGGACAGAGGACAGAGGAGAGAGGACAGAGGAGAGAGGAGAGAGGAGAGGAGAGGAGAGGAGAGAGAGGAGAGGAGAGAGGAGAGAGGAGAGAGGGGAGAGGAGAGAGGAGAGAGGAGAGAGAGGAGAGGAGAGAGGAGAGGAGAGAGGAAGAGGAGAGAGGGGAGAGGAGAGAGGGGAGAGGAGAGAAGAGAGGAGAGAGGAGAGAGGAAGAGGAGAGAGGGGAGAGGAGAGAGGGGAGAGGAGAGAGGAGAGAGGAGAGAGGAGAGAGAGGAGAGGAGAGAGGAGAGGAGAGAGGAGAGAGGAGAGGAGAGAGGAGAGAGGAGAGAGGGGAGAGGAGAGAGGAGAGAGGAGAGAGGAGAGAGAGGAGAGGAGAGAGGAGAGGAGAGAGGAAGAGGAGAGAGGGGAGAGGGGGTGAGGAGAGAGGAGAGAGGAGAGAGGGGAGAGGGGAGAGGGGGTGAGGAGAGAGGAGAGAGGATAGAGGGGAGAGGAGAGAGGAGAGAGGAGAGAGGAGAGAGGAGAGAGGAAGAGGAGAGGAGAGGAGAGAGGAGAGAGGGGAGAGGAGAGAGGAGAGGAAGAGGAGAGGAGAGAGGGGAGAGGAGAGAGGAGAGGAGAGAGGAAGAGGAGAGGAGAGGAGGGGGGGGAGGGGCAAGAGGAGAGGGGAGGAGCGGAGAGGAGAGGAGACGAGACAGGGGAGAAGAGAGTCGAGCGGAGAGGAGAGGAGAGGAGAGGAGAGGAGAGGAGAGGAGAGGAGAGAGGGGAGAGGAGAGAGGAGAGAGGAGAGGAGAGATGAGAGAGGAGAGAGGAAGAGGAGAGGGGATAGAGGGGAGAGGAGAGAGGAGAGGAGAGGAGAGGAGAGGAGAGGAGAGGAGAGAGGGGAGAGGAGAGAGGAGAGGAGAGAGGAGAGAGGAGAGAGGAAGAGGAGAGAGGATAGAGGGGAGAGGAGAGAGGAGAGAGGGGAGAGGGGAGAGGGGGTGAGGAGAGAGGAGAGAGGAGAGAGGAGAGAGGAAGAGGAGAGGAGAGGAGAGGAAAGAGGAGAGGAGAGGAAAGAGGAGAAAAAGGTGGAGAAGAAAGAGAGAAAGAAAGGAGGTGGAGAAGATAAATGTTTCTTCCTTTTGAATAGAATCTCGTGCTCGTGTGAGTGACAGCTGGAGCTCGTACCTTTCTCAGCCACGGAGAGGTTGGGGTCGCTGCAGGGTTTACACGGACCAATCACCTGATGGAACAGCGCCCGCTGGAAGTTCGCTGGCTGAAGAGAGAGAGAGAGAGAGAGAGAGAGAGAGAGAGAGAGAGAGAGAGAGAGAGAGAGAGAGAGAGAGAGAGAGAGAGAAGCAGAGGTAACGCCCACCAGCCAATCAGTGAAGTTTCCATCTACAAACATTAGACTCATATGACGTCCCTGGGACGTTGTCTCCGGCCGTCAGCTGCAGCTTCTCTGCTGTTCATGACACATTGCTGTTGGGTCCTGTCGGTCAGTACCTGGCCGTTCTCCGTGATGTTGGTGTACATGGCGCTGCTCGGCCGCTCCCTGTGCGGCGGCAGCAGCATCAGCATCTCTCTGTTGTGTCTGTACTTGTCCGGCAGAGAAGGAGACCCGACTGCAGGAGGACACACAGGAGGGAGGAGTCAACAGAAACATACTAGTGTCTGAAAAACAGAAATGAATTCACCGAATGTTTCATGTAAACTCATCAAACATTCCTCCATGTGGTGCTCGTGGGCGGCACTGAGGTACAGTGGGCTGCTCACCTCTGATGGTGGAGGGGGCGGAGTGTATCATCTGAGAGGGCGCAGAGTGGGTGGAGCTAAGGCTAGAGGAGGAGGGGCTTGCCTGCGAAGGAGAAACACAAATTAATTAAGTGAAAAGAGTGATACGCTGTGTGTGTCACAGTTCACCTTCATACACTATGATTTCTATTAATCTTCATTTAGTATTTGTTCAATATAAAACAAAGTACATGACAGTTATTCTTCATGATGTCACTGAGTTTCAGTCATGTTGCATTCACAATAATATGAGATCACTGTGACCTTTGACCTTAACTGAAATCCAATCAGTCTGTGAGTCCAAGTGAACATTTGTGCCATATTTAAAAGTTTTTCTTTTGAGGCGTTCTTAAGAAAACACGTTCACGAGGCAGGAACAGGGTTTTTGCAAGGTCACAGTGACCTTTGACCCATGAATTTTCATCTGTTCAGTCCAAGAGGCCAAGTTCCAATGGCTGCCACATAGAAATATTATACAACCTGATTTTAAGCCCATAAAAAAAAGCACAAATCTTGGACTCATCTCCTGCAGGTTGCTCTGACAGCGCGGACATGGACTCACCTGCATGCGGTAGAAGTCCTCTGGGTGCTCCACCACCATCCCATCGGCCAGGATCAGAAGATTGCCAACGTTCCCCATCTCACTGGAGTTGTGGGAGGAGAGAGAGGAGGAGGAGTTGCGCACTGGAGTCAAAACAGCTATGGGGCTGGGAGGTTGCAACCGAGGAGAGACGGGGAAGTTGGAGGAGGAGAGGGAGGAGGGAGGAGGAGAGAGGAGAGGAAAGAGGGAGAAGAAGAGGGAAGAGGGAGAAGAGGAGAGGAAGGAGGGAGGAGGGAGGAGGAGAGAGGAGAGGAAAGAGGGAGAAGAAGAGGGAAGAGGGAGAAGAGGAGAGGAAGGAGGGAGGAGGAGACAGGAGAGGAAAGAGGGAGAATAGGAGGGAAGAGGGAGAAGAGGAGAGGAAGGAGGGAGAAGAGGAGAGGAAGGAGGGAGGAGGAGACAGGAGAGGAAAGAGGGAGAATAGGAGGGAAGAGGGAGAAGAGGAGAGGAAGGAGGGAGGAGGAGAGAGGAGAGGAAAGAGGGAGAAGAAGAGGGAAGAGGGAGAAGAGGAGAGGGAGGAGGGAGGAGGAGAGAGGAGAGGAAAGAGGGAGAAGAAGAGGGAAGAGGAAGAGAGAGGAGAGGAAAGAGGGAGAAGAAGAGGGAAGAGGGAGAAGAGGAGAGGGAGGAGGGAGGAGGAGAGAGGAGAGGAAAGAGGGAGAAGAAGAGGGAAGAGGAAGAGAGAGGAGAGGGAGGAGGGAGAAGAAGAGGGAAGAGGGAGAAGAGGAGAGGGAGGAGGGAGGAGGAGAGAGGAGAGGAAAGAGGGAGAAGAAGAGGGAAGAGGGAGAAGAGGAGAGGGAGGAGGGAGGAGGAGAGAGGAGAGGAAAGAGGGAGAAGAAGAGGGAAGAGGAAGAGAGAGGAGAGGAAGGAGGGAGAAGAGGAGAGGAAGGAGGGAGGAGGAGACAGGAGAGGAAAGAGGGAGAATAGGAGGGAAGAGGGAGAAGAGGAGAGGAAAGAGGGAGCAGAGGAAGGAGGGAGAAGAGGAGAGGAAAGAGGGAGCAGAGGAAGGAGGGAGAAGAGGACAGGAAGGAGGGAGAAGAGGAGAGGAAGGAGGGAGCAGGGGACAGGAAGGAGGGAGAAGAGGAGAGGAAGGAGGGAGCAGGGGAGAGGAAGGAGGGAGGGAGGAGAACAAGGGCCAAGCGAGGAGCCGTGCAGAGTGCATTCAAAAAGAAAACGCAAAACAGCAACCGCAACATGCGTGAAGTGAGTTGGTGGGAAGGAGAGAGACGCAGGGCGATATGATGGGAAGAGAAAGAGAGAAAATGGAAGAATTTCAGAACATGTGATGTGTCCAGGCGACGGTAGAAGACACAGAGATGAAGTGAGGAAGAAGAAGCAGGTGAAGTCCAGTGTGTAAAATAAGCAGAGGTCGTCAATGAGGTGGAATCAGCGTCACAAAGAGACATGAAGAGAGAAGGTGTGTGAACATGTGACACTGTGAGCGGATGAGTGCGTCGCTCAGCGAGGACCAAGCAGTGTGTGTGTGTGTGTGGGGGGGGGGGGGGGCTGACCTGTGCCGGTGCATGAGTTTGAAGCTCTCGGGGCTCAGGGGGCTGTGTGAGGCCAGGATCCCTCTGGGAGTGTTGGCTCCTGACACGGCCTTGTCCAAACCAGGAAGACCCTGCAGCGCCACATAGAAACACTGCTCTGAATATTCACACCGCCCGCACGCTCAGGACAGCTCAGACCGACGAGACGGGGAAAGCTGGAGGCAAAGTGCGACAGGCTGCGTGCACTCACGTGGCAGAGGCTGCTCCTCATCATCTGGAACTGATCGATCAGCTTCTTGTGCAGCGGCCGCATCTCTGGGTGCACCAGCTTCTCGTGCACCGCCAGGCCGACTCCGAGGATGTGAACCTGAGGGAAACGTGAAGCATCGTGTTCAGTGTGTGAAGAAACCCTGAGCTCTCTCTGTCTTCTACAGCATCAACATCTCCTCTCCTCTCCCCAACATATATACAGTTTACTCATCCATTAAAGTATGAGGATGAACCATTGGGCCTCATAAAAGATCATGTTTGGATTCTTTTCCTACGTTTATACGAACATCCACAGCTTCTGTCTTCAGAAAAGTGTGAGTCTGAGTTTTAGCAGAATTAACGTCCCAATAAAACCATATATGGCTGCACTTCCTGCCCCATGTCACAGGGGAAAAGAGAAAGAAGAAGAATTTTACAAAGTCAGGGATTGAAGTTGTGATTTCAGAGATGCAGAGGGGAGCAGAGGAAACGTCACAGCAGCGTCAGCAGAGGAGTTAGGAGACCAGAGCAGAGCCTGAGGCCTCACCTGCTCCTGCATCAGGTCTTTGAGCTGCGTGATCTTCTCCGTGTCCTCAGGGTGGCTGGTGATGTATTCCTTATCAAAGAAAGCCTGGTCACAAAGAAAAGGATCTGATAAAAGTCATGCATTTTAAATACTCAGGTACGATATGTTATTATTATGAGACAGCCCAAATAGTGATGACAGCAGCGCTTAGCCCTGTGCTAATGCTATCTGTGATCTGTTGAGGCAGTCAGAAGTTCAGTGTGATGATCAGTCACAGGTTTGTGGCTTCAGGATCAAACATGAGGAACTTTATGGACATTTCACACTTCTCCAGTCCGACCTCTTGGTATCTGGCGATGCCTCCGTTGACGGCAGCGTCGATGACTCCGTTCAGGGTCATGCTGAGCAGGTTGATGTTGCCGTGCAGCTGCTTGTGCTGGTACTGACTGATCAGAGTCCGCAGCTCCTGGTTCTTGTTCTCCACCACAGAGACGGCGTTTTCCAACGGACTCACCTCCACCTGGAAGAGGAGGATTCACATTCTGTCCATGAACTCACTCTACAGGGGAACACGACTGTGTTGCCTCAGTGACACAGTGTGGACAATAATAACCAACTGACACAAACAAATATTAACTCCGGAAAAAGTCTGCAACCGATTCTGCAGACATTCCTCAGAGCGTCTAAAGTCTCAAAAGACTAATTTCTCACACAGAGATTTGATCTGCTTCTAAACGGTCTGTGGTAAAGATCCTGATGACGATGATGGGTCCAATGTACATTTTGTATAAAACCCATTAAATTGTGATGCAGATCTGGATCCAGGGATTATGATCTCTTTCATTAACATTGTGAGAAAGGATGTTCTCTCAGAGAATAATAATGAATCTTGATGATCCATATTTAGATATTTATGGTTGTGTGAGAATGATTGAATTTATTGACTGTTGCTTCCTTGGCAGATGTTTTTCTGACGTCTGACATTCTACATGTTTCCTGTTAATGCTTCATTCTTTGTGTGAAGTTTCTCTTTGTGGTTTCATCACAAATCATTTCACATAGTTTTACTTCCTCCTCCTTCACCACAGCCTGATGCTGAACCTGAAACATCTCGCCTCACACACTGCAGGGGGGTTTACCAGCATACTTAAAGACTGGCAGCAGGAAGTCTGTGGTTTATTTTTTCCACATTGTATCTACTGTCCATCACATTTTTCAGTTCACTCACCAGCTCTCGCTTCTCCACCTCAAACCAGCGAGAGATTCCAGGCAGAGGGTGCGTGAGGATCAGGGTGGTCCTCTCGATCCAGAGACTCTGAAACACAGAGAATCCAGAACGTTTGGTCTGAACATCAGCAGCTCTGAGCTTTTTGAAAATGATAAATGAAAACCATCACAAAGGATTTTCTGGGTGGCACAGTGGTGCAGTGGTTAGCACCTCACTGTCCCCTCACAGCAGGAAGGTTCCGGGTTCAAACCATCAAACCTTTATTTGTGTAAAGATGGACATGGATGCAGACCGAGACCAGGCTTTCCACTTTCAAAGGCTCCTTTCAAACGTCCCTGAGAAACTGAGGCTCCATCAGGTGGATCCGTCCCGGCCCAACATATCCCAGCATTCATTGTGCTTCACTAACAAACCAGAACGTAACGGTGCCGGAGACTTCAGCTCTGTTGCTAGGCAACACCAATAAGGGCAGGATGAGCTGGGGACTCACTGAAATCCTCTTTGGACCGGACCGTCTCATTTTGGTTTGGATTAAAACTGTGGATTTCTCAGGGTTTGTTGGAAACATTTTGTAAAATGTGAATCCACAAGTCAACAGAATATGAAGACATTCAGCAGAGACTTGCAGGAAAGAGCGTGTGAACTTTTCTCCTGCTCACCTTGAACTCGTTGTCTCGGTCTTTGGATCCTTTGTGGAACGGCCGGTCGTAACGGAAACGCCGAACGTTGTTGACCCGGTAGAAGCTCTTGATGCGGTCCGGTACTCGGTCCATTTGCAGCACGGTGACGCCGTCTGGCACCGGTGTCACGGCGTAGATCTGGAGGTCTGAGGGGAGGAGGTTAAAGAGCCGACCGAAAACATGGAGGACGTAGAAACGCAAAAAAAACGAACTTCCATAGAAGCTGCAGGAAACATTCATATTCAAATGAGACGAACACCAGCACGTGCACACTTTAACACTTTCTACTGTTTTCTGAAGGATACACTGGGCGTCGCACTGCAGAATCGCCTCATCCGGCTGATTGGGATGCTGCATCGCAATGGCTTGTGGGAATTCTCCCAGCATCCTTTGCTGGAAGGCCTCTAACCTTTCGTAGTCATGACCACGACACACAAACTCTTTGTTCTGGAGAGATCAAAGTCAAAGTGTGAGCTCCTCCAAAAGTCGTTTACTTCCAGAATAAAAGGTTTTTAAAAAATCAAAGTTTCGTCATTTGAGGAAAAACCTTTGAGACGATAAACTTAGCAATAGAAATAGAAAATGAAAAACAAACATTGAACTCACTCTGAGGAAGAAGGGGAACTTCCTGCCGTAGAATCCCACCCTGAAGAACTCTGGCTCCAGACGCTGCTGCTCCATAATGTTGTCATAATATGCCGCCTCCATTTTCTACACACACACACACACACACACACACACACAAACACTATAACACAAAATGGCAGCGCTCGTATCGTCCGTCTTTATTCACAATCTGTGGTTTCTCATGTATGTGTTGTGTTTCGTGGTCAAAAATACAGTGGAATCAATCTTCATCACTGCAGGACGGCGCAGTTTGAACAGGAAGTGGTTTTCAGAGAGGATCTCAAACCGCGACGGGAACAGGAGACGTGTTGATGAGTCACTGATGAAAAGCTGGTTTGTGAGGTGTGGTGCAGCCGCTCACCCGTATCCAGCTCAGACTCTGGTAGTCGTACAGAGATTCATACTGGAAGGCCAGCTCCCTGCAAAGAGGGATCCCATACTCCCAGCACTGGAGCACACACACAGGCACACACAGGCACACACACACACAGGCACACACACACACACACACACACACACACAGGCACACACACACACACACACACACACACACACACACACACAGGCACACACACACACACACACACACACACACACACACACACACACACACAAAGATTGCATTAGTGTGATTTGAAAATGAATCATGATCTTGTCTCTTCTTTCAGATTCTGTTCATTCACATGTAGAATCTGTTTATAGAGACTAGTGGAATATAAGAGATAAAACATGCTCAGTTATATTTAAGGACTCCATCGTGTGTGTGTGTGTGTGTGTGTGTGTGTGTGTGTGTGTGTGTGTGTGTGTGTGTGTGTGTGTGTGTGTGTGTGTGTGTGTGTGTGTGTGTGTGTGTGTGTGTGTGTGTGTGTGTGTGTGTACCTTTCCCTTGTTGAAGTAGTGGATGACCTTGCGGCAGAGCGCCTCCTTGCGGTGCCACTCGGTCTGAGCAGAATAATGCAGGAACTCTTTCAGCGGACGCTCGTCCCAGTGCAGCAGCTCCCAGTACAACAGCAGAGTGAACGCAGCCTCTGTGGACACACAACCACCGTGCACAACGACAACAGTCATAAACCCTCCATACAGTGTGTGTGTGTGTGTGTGCGTCTCTTTGTGCGTGCTGTACCTGTGTAGTTTTCAGCCTGTAGATGCATATCACACAGCTTGTGGATGTAGCGGATGTACATCTCCTCCTTGTTGATCTCTGACTTGTAGAAGTTCTGACACAAAGCACAGGAACACAATTTCACTTCCATAAGTTCCTTTTTTTTTGAATTCTTGATGATTTCCATCAAACTTTGTAAACCTGATGGAAACTTGATCTTACCAGCAGGTTGACGGTGCAGCCGATCTTCTTGTTCTCCGTCTCGTCTCCCTTCATACAGTCCCTGAAGACAAGAGAAGACCCTCAGGTGACATTTGGACAAAACATGACTCGTGGCCACAAGATAAAAATCTGCAAACTGAACTGAAGAAGCCTCCTGGACGAGAAATGAAATGTTCGGCCTCTATAAGGAGCTTTAGTTTGACTCTGCTGTAGTGTGTGTGTGTGTGTGTGTGTGTGTGTGTGTGTGTGTGTGTGTGTGTGTGTGTGTGTGTGTGTGTGTGTGTGTGTGTGTGTTACCTGTAGTCCAGCAGTCGCTCCATCAGCCGTGTGACGGACGTAACGAAGGAAACGCCCGTCTCTCTCCACGTCTCCTGCTCGATCTTCTCCAACAGACTTTGAGGAAAAACAGACGTAAATTAAACACAGAGTCGAGACGTCGTGATCTGAAACCAGTGAGTGTCCATTTGTTTTTACACTTTTCACCGAAACTGAGCGAACTGAAAACAAAGCAAAGGTAAAAAAACAGACTTTAAACTTTCATTACACTTAATTTGACCTTTTGGGAGAGAAGAGAAAATTAGTGAGGTTAAAGTAAAACAGCAGAAAATAACTTTAATGAGCTCACGAGGTAACAAGGCTCAACTGGATTCTTCCCTAAAAACATCCCACAGATGCAAACAGATATTTTAACACGACGATAAAAGGAGAATTTAAGATATAAACAGGTAACATCTGTTTTCACATCTGTATCACAACAATAAATAAACCTTTAAATTAATGAAATCACTCGATCCTTTATCTCTTAGTTCAGTTCACCGCTCGTCTGCTGCCGCCCTGCATCACACTCAGTCTGAAGAACTTTACAGAATCTCACTTTAACTAAATAAGTAGCTGGACTTTCAGCGGAGAGAAAACTTGGTTGCCACGTGATGGAACTCCGTCTCTTATCGTGTTCGGGTTCTGACGTACGTGGACGTTGTGTATTTGGAGTTTTCGATGCTCGAGTCCAAAGACGGAACGAGTCAGTTACAGAGGAGGGACTCACTCTCAATAAACCTTTCACAATAAAACTCTATGGACGGATGTAAATACCAGGTCTGAGTGAGACTCTACAAGAAGGGACGGGGGGACGGGGGGGACAGGGGTTGTCTGTGCTTTCTTTGCCTTCCTTTTTACTTGGTGACGTTTTTATTATACTTTGTATTAAAGTGTAGTTCAGGCCACAACTTTCTGTTCAAACCCGAATGAGTCAGAGAGAAAAAACTAACCGAGCCCGATGTTTCCATCTCGTGTGTTTTGTGCTTCTGTATTTGTTTGTAATTTCACATTTTTTTAATATATAAATATATATAAATAAAAAATAATGATTTCCTACAAATGTGAAACCTCATGTGTGTTCCTG
Source organism: Hippoglossus hippoglossus (assembly GCF_009819705.1). Taxonomy (NCBI): domain Eukaryota; kingdom Metazoa; phylum Chordata; class Actinopteri; order Pleuronectiformes; family Pleuronectidae; genus Hippoglossus; species Hippoglossus hippoglossus. The sequence goes on from NC_047155.1 coordinate 1,224,351, forward strand.
TGTGTCAGTGTGTCGTACCTGGGGTAGGGCCCAAACAGCTGGGTTCTAGTCCCGCAGCACAGAGCAAAGCAAACACACGAGAGAGTGTTAGAGCAGAAGAGCAGAGAGTTAATGAGTGTTAACAAGAAGAGACGGATTAAATCAGACAGAGGCAAATTAAATCAGACAGAGACGGATTAAAAGAGACAGAGACGAAGGTGAGAGACAGAGAAACGGTCGGTTCAGGCTCCTCACAGCAAACTGAAGAGTTCTCTGTAGTTCTCGTCTCCTTTCCCTTCAGAAACCAAACTGTCCAGTTTATCGATCAGTTCAGCCTCCACCTGCACACACACACACACACACACACACACACACACACACACACACACACACACACACACACACACACACACGTACACAAACAACACAAACCATCATCAGGGCTTCTTCATCTGCAGGTCATCATGTGTGTGTGTGTGTGTGTGTGTGTGTGTGTGTGTGTGTGTGTGTGTGTGTGTGTGTGTGTGTGTGTGTGTGTGTGTGTGTGTGTGTGTGTGTGTGTGTGTGTGTGTGTGTGTGTGTGTGTGTGTGTCTGTGTGTGTTTACCTGCTTGAAGTTTCCATTCTTGCGTTGCTCCCAGTCCATCATGTCGTGGAAGATGGGAATCATGATGTTCCTCACCTCCACCTGAGGGACCAGCGTCACTCCCAGGAACGGGCCGATCATACCGGGGATGAAATGGATCTTATTCTCACCTGCAGCCGGAGCACAGACACTTTCATCAGTCAACCAATAATCAATTAAACTAACACCAGGAGAGAAACAGCAGCAATGCACAGGTCACTTATGGCCTTGTTGAGACGAGTGGGATGCAAATAAAGTTTGTGTCGATGAAAGAGCAGAGAGACTTCACAGGGGAGGACGTCCTGCATCTGTTCACATCTGTAAACCACTGCCCTGCAGTTTGTCACATCTCACCCAGGTTCTGCCACATGCTGAACAGCTCGTAGGTCATCATCACCCTCATGTCACCGTACCTGCACAGGCAGAAGTAAGAAGGCGTTACAACACGTGACCGAGGAGATATTTAAACCTGAAGTTCATGTCCTGACTGAGACTAAAAAAGAAGAAACACAAAAGTCAAGGTTATTTTTTCCCCTTTTTGTTTTAATGGGATTCATCACATAATAAAACAAACAAAACATTCACTTGCAGAATCTAACTTAACAAGTTTATCATCTGGTGTTTTAACGTTTCTCTGGTTCAGGTCAATATTGCTCTAATTATCACAATAAGTGAAATTCTTCTGTCGCCCACTCCGCCTCTTCCCTGTGTGACTCAGCTGAAGAACAGACACTTGTGAAACCAGGGGATGACTTTTCGATCTGAATTAGAAACGTGTGGTTTTTCACTTCCACCACACAGGTCATGTTTTCACTGTTCGTCAGCAGGATTACACAACGAGCATCAACTGTTTGATTTGAACTAGCAAAGCACTTTGTGTTAGAAAGGTGCTAGAGAAATAAAGTTGTGATTGTTATTAATGGGTTTAAGGAAATAAAAAAAATAGACATTAAAAACATTCACTGAAATTTGTTGCAGAGCCAGATAAAGATCCAGAGTTTGGTTAATTTCTCCTTTCAACTACATCAGGGAATGTTTTACTGTTTATATGTTTTGTGTAACTGATGCAACACATGCACATGAAATATGGAGATAAAGTGAAGTGAAGCTCCCTGTTAGTTACTTCCTGTTCCTCTTACTTGTCTAAAACCTTTTTCCTCTTCGCAGGACTCAGGTTCTCCAGCTGCAAACTGGGCTGGTTGATGTAGAGTACGGCCAAACTGAAGTAGGAGTTCCACACCTGCACACACACACACACACACACACACACACACACACACACACACACACAGACACACACACACAGACACACACACACACACACACACACACACACACACACACACACACACACACACACACACAAATTGAAAATGTATGTTTTTTTTACCATCTACAATATTTGTCTTTTTTCTTTTCTTTTTGTGAATTTACTGGGTTCATCTTTCGTAGTTTAATTCATAGTTGTATTTACACCGTCATCAAAACAGTGTGGAGGTGGATCATAAATAAATATCCTGCATTATAACAAAAGTGAAAAAGAATCGTATCGAAGCAACAACAGTACATTAAGAAGAAAAAAGGTGTTAAAACAACAGGAAACATTATTTTAGACACTGGAGTCGGTTTTAGTCACTTTCACTTCCATTTGGTTTGTGGTTTTCTTCCACGACTGTGCCTCTCTCACACACACACACACACACACACACACACACACACACACACACAAACACACACACACACACACACACACACCTTAAAATCAAATTCTGCTTCGGTGAAGTTCTTGTGCAGAGCAGGTGACAAATACTGAGCCGTGGTCAGGATGATGCTGCAGAGAGAGAACACACACACACACAGACACACACACACACACAGACAGACACACACACAGTGTCAGATGTGTGTCCAAGCTGTCGGGGGAGGGAGGAGCTCCATGTTTGCGTCTTACTTGCTGGTGAGGAGTCTCATGATGTTCCAGTCACGAGGGAAGATACTGAGCTTCATCAGGTTTCTGAACACACACAGAATCTTCAGCAAGAATTCCTGAAGACAGAAGATGAAGAAAACGTTCCTGAGCCCTGAGTCAGTTTTATTTATATACTATCTACTGCATATTTTATCTTTATAACATAAACCAATTATATTCATATGTATATCGTTTATTGTGGACTTATACCCATTTATATATTTATACATCCTCAAGAAATCCTCCTGTGCCTCTGAAGTTTACCCATAATATTCTGTGTGTCGTGGAAAATGTACATTATGTGCATTTTTTTACTCGTATAGAATCCTATCCTTTCTTTCCATATCTTTTCGCATATTACCTTGTTTAATACTTTCATATGTTATCGTATATTGATTTATTATATCTTTTTGGAATTTCTGGCATCATATCTGATCCTATCATCATTATATTGTATATGATCGTATCCATATCATATTGTGTCTTATCTCATGGTATCATATCATATCAAATTGTGTCTTTTTCAAATCACATCACATCACATTGTCTATTATCGTATCTTATATTGTTGTATATTTATGAATCTTATCTTATTGTATCATATTACATCTTATTTGATCTGTTTTTATATCTCATCGTACTGTACTGTATATTCTGGTACTGTACTGTATATTCTGGTATTGTACTGTATATTCTGGTACTGTACTGTATATTCTGGTATTGTACTGTATATTCTGGTACTGTACTGTATATTATGGTATTGTACTGTATATTCTGGTACTGTACTGTATATTCTGGTACTGTACTGTATATTCTGGTATTGTACTGTATATTCTGGTATGGTATTGTACTGTATATTCTGGTACTGTACTGTATATTCTGGTATTGTACTGTATATTCTGGTATTGTACTGTATATTCTGGTACTGTACTGTATATTATGGTATTGTACTGTATATTCTGGTACTGTACTGTATATTCTGGTACTGTACTGTATATTCTGGTATTGTACTGTATATTCTGGTATGGTATTGTACTGTATATTCTGGTACTGTACTGTATATTCTGGTATTGTACTGTATATTATGGTACTGTACTGTATATTCTGGTATTGTACTGTATATTCTGGTACTGTACTGTATATTCTGGTACTGTACTGTATATTCTGGTATTGTACTGTATATTCTGGTATGGTATTGTACTGTATATTCTGGTACTGTACTGTATATTCTGGTATTGTACTGTATATTATGGTACTGTACTGTATATTCTGGTATTGTACTGTATATTCTGGTATCGTACTGTATATTGTGGTACTGTACTGTATATTCTGGTATTGTACTGTATATTCTGGTACTGTACTGTATATTGTGGTACTGTACTGTATATTCTGGTATTGTACTGTATATTCTGGTATTGTACTGTATATTCTGGTATTGTACTGTATATTCTGGTACTGTACTGTATATTCTGGTACTGTACATCATCTCATCAGAGGTTTACTGTCTCTCAGCCTGTCTCATTTGAACCACGTCACCTTTCAGCCGTCAGGACGTGAACGTCTTTTACCTTCAGCTCCTCTTTGCTCTGGAAGTTTTCCATCAGGCGCTGGAAGTGGATGTCGGTCATCTGGCGGAGGAGGGACAGGAGGCAGGACACGTACTCTCCCTGCCAGTGGGGGAGCGGGGACAGACACGTGAGCCAATCACATGGAAGCACGTTGGCGGGAGATGAACAGACAGAGGCGGGAAAACACGAAGCTCTTTCTCAAACTGGCCCCGCCTACTTACCTGAGAGTCACACTCACTCTGACACCTGTGGGGGGGGGGGGCGCTCACATCTGGTGCAACGTAAGAGCATCGACAGTAAATAAAGATGGAC
>NC_047155.1:1233802-1236302 GCF_009819705.1 Hippoglossus hippoglossus
ACACAGAGGTTTTTAAAAATGTATAAGAAAACATCAGATCTGATCTGACAGCTGCCGTTTGTCAAGTCTTCGCTCAATAATTCACCTCGTCCACTTTTACACAACAGCGAGACGTGTGTTTGAGTCTGATGAACATTTGAAAGAGGAGTTTGGACATTATTTATAAACTGTTACTGCATTTAGAAAGCAGCGCGGCACTGGAATCACTGCAACACCTCGTGTGCTTCCACCAACCAGGGCTGTTTCAGTCGACATCCTCCTTTTACCAGACTCACATGAGGTCACTGTGACCTTTAACCTTTGAGCACTGAAATCTAATCAGTTCATCTTTAAAGGTTCAGTGTGTAGAATGTAGTGACCTCTAGTGGTGAAGTGTCAAAGAGAACCTGTGGGAGCTTCAGTTGTCATAGAAACTCAAAAGGTTTAGTTTGTCCGGTCTGGGCTACTGTAAAAAAACATGGCTGCCTCCGTAGAGAGGACCCGCTCCTGATGTAAATATAAAGTATTTAAATATAAAGTATTTAAATATAAAGTATTTAAATATAAAGGCTCATTCTTCGGTAAAGAACAACAACAATTCGTACAATTTAGATGAAACACACTCGTGAAAACATCTCTAGGATTATTTTATATTTCTGAAAATAGATCCATTTCACCTGAATCTCACAGACTGAACCTTTAACCTTTAAGTCCAAGTGTCAGGGTTAGGGTTGTGTTTGAACACAACACAATGATGACACACTTTAACCGAATCCACCGGGTGAACATATAACAACACCAGCGGCTGTGATTCCTCTGGACCTCTCACCCTCATGGCTTCCTGGATGTGGTCCTGTCTGACCACCTCTGCAGAGCGATCCATGTACCACTTCAGACAGCGGATCAGCTCCCTGGAACAACACAACACCACTTTACAACACACACTTCAACACAATTTAGGAATACAGAACAAAAGCTAAACTGAAATTGTTCCCTGGCCACCTGGAGGCAGAGGCGAGGAGCCCTTCAGGGGACGTGAGTAAAAAGAAAAAGTTTAAATAAGAAGATCTGGTGCCTCCTGCATCTCAGCCGGTTATGTTTCCATTTGGAAGTTGAGTTGTGTTAAACTTTAACCTTTGACTTCCTATAAATGTCAAACATCTGAATGTCCTTTAAACCTGTTTACACATGAGACTTTGTGGTTTGCATTACAAGCCTCTGCTCAGAGGAACACAGCTGTTCACTCTGAAACACAGTTTCTGTTCACTGACACGACCTGAGCTCAAAACACAGGAAACATTGGAGCTCGAGAAGTAAACGTGTCAAAGATGAAACCACTCACTTGTAGGCCAGAGCTCCAGCAAAGTGTTTCTGAATGTACGTGTCCATCACAGGTCTGAAGTGATAGTATTTACTGTCCCTGAGCAGGTTGATGATGAACACCTGAGAGAAAGAATCAGAATTCATTCAAGTCATGAAGAATTATACTGAGGCTCACTCAGTCCCTTCTCCCCATATCTCTTTCTTCCTCCCTCCCTTTCTCCCTTTCCTTCTTCTTCCCTCCCTCCCTCCCTCCCTCCCTTCCTTCCATCCTCACACACACTTACCAGTGACTGGAACACCAGTGGTCCATACTTGTCTGTGTTGTCGTCTAAGATGGAGAACAACGTGTCCAGAATGTCTTGTAGAAACTGTCACACACACACAGACACACACAGACAGACACACACAGACCCAGTGAGTCAATTTCATCTTGTATCTTTATCTCTATCTTCTGTCCGACGACACCTCACCTTCACTATCTCCTCTCCACTGACGTGTCGGAGCCGGCCGAGGATGTCCATGACCCGGTCCGGATGAGCCTTCCACTTGAGCAGAGCCAGGAGGTCGACTGAAAGACAACAGCAGTGTCCACCATCAGAATCAAGATGCTTTCACACATGAAGTCCGGACATCTGGACGTTTTCTTGCAGCCTTCTAGTGAAATGTCTGGAAAATGTCAGGGTGAGTCCCTGTGAGAAAACAGCAGGAAAATGTCTTGTCCTGAACGAGCCGGACCCGGACAATCTCCTGCTGCTTCTTCACAAGAGAAACACAAACTACACAAAAAGTCCAGGCACTATTTTCAGGACATTTTCCAGAATTCATGTCTGGAAACGATTTCCAGTGAAATAAACTTGCACAACACAAGACGCCTTCCTCCTCCGCATGAAGGAAACGTCCCTGTATTATTACTGTCTGTGTTGTGATTGTTGGTGCAGGGGCTGTTGGGTCGGTACCGTTCTGAGTGAGCTTGGTGGAGGAGAGCTGGGTGGAGATCCAGAAGGTCTCCTTGGTGCTGCGCTGGAAGATGAGGCTGGAGGGGATGCTGGGGCAGCTGTTGAAGTCTTCTTTACAGCAGGGCAGGCCCAGGTAGAGGGCGTGGTTACTGAACGTGGTGTTCTCATCACACTGAGGTCAGAGGGACACAGAGGACGGTAAATCCTCACATCATGGGTTCATACCTCAAAGCTTCAGACTG
>NC_047155.1:1241302-1244657 GCF_009819705.1 Hippoglossus hippoglossus
CTCACGTTTCCTTCTGTTAGACAAAATGCGTTCCACCACAGGGAGAGAGGAAGAAGACGATCCACAGTCAGTATGAAGACACGTGTTCCAGCAGACGAAGAAGGATCCCTCTGCAGATCCACTCCTTTAAATACTTCAGGCAAAGTTTGACTGAGAGGAAATGAGTTTGTTGGAGATCGGCTGCAGAGCACCGGAATAAAACTATGGTCATCATCACTGGACTCTGGTGAATTTAGACTGAAGCTGAATCGTCTCCAGAACAACAGGGGGCACTGCCTCCTCACTTTTATATTCTTCCCCCTCAGTTCCTCAAATGTATTTCAACCAGCTGTGAGTGTGTGTGTGTGTGTGCGTGTGTGTGTGTGTGAGTGTGTGTGAGTGTGTGTTACCGTGAAGAGCGCACACAGCCTCTCCACCTTCTCTGGATTCTTCGGGCCTCCGTTCTTGTTCAGTCGCACCATGAACTTCTCACTGGAAAAACAAACACAGAACAGCGACTCTCTTAAACTCTGCATGTGCTTGAGTTAGCGGCACTTTGGCACATGGAATGGGGGAGAACAGGGTTCGAACCGACAACCCCCTCTACCTCCTGAGCCTCAGTGTTCTCTGCTTTGGAAGCAAAGGTACTGCACTTTTTAATGTAACGGTTCACATGTTCAAATGAACAAAGGGGCATTCAAACGTTTCAACGGGACGAGCTCATGCGGACCCTGGAAGTCCACCTCCTCCGTGGGTCACGCAGACCTCCGGAGACACAGCTTCCTCTGGGAAACACCCACCTGAGGAGCAGGATTAAAGTCTTGTGGACACTACGATCGATATTCTCCAGTCTCTATTTAAAAAGACTCAGTAGATAAAGTCTACAACAACGATTAGTGACTTAAAGTTCTGTTGCCATGTGGACGAGAGGCTCACACACAGGAAACAGTTTGTCTTGCTGAATGAATGTGGCCAGGGCATCAACCTTCTGTCCCAGGATCTGATCACGTCAGCTGTTTACAAAAAACAATCTGCAGAAATGCTTCAAAGGCCAAAGACGGTGACGTCAGTGTTGCTCATCGGCATATCCTCCTCCTCCAGGCTCCAAGGTTGAGAAGCTCGAGCAGTTTACCCCTGGTGCCCTCGCTGACTCCTCGGGGGGGATTTCTGGGAGATAGAATTCTCTCAGATTTCTCCTCATGCCTCCGCTGTGCTCCCCCGCCGGCTGTGAGGAAACTCTAAAGCAGCATGTCTCAGCCTTTCTTCGCTTCAGGGACTCGGCAGAGTATCGTCTGCTGGTGTCAGCGACTCTGCTCCTCCACCCGTCTCCACCCAGAGGGATGGGACCACTTGTTTTTATTCAATAAGCTGCAGCTTGACATTAATGCAGCTAAGCCTCAGATGCATTATAAGATTTCTCCATTCAGAAGAGACTCTGAGGGGGGGAGGGGGGTGCAGACACTAATCCAATGACATTTGCTCATGTCTCTGTGATGCACACACACACACACACACACACACACACACACACACACACACACACACACACACACACACACACACACACACACACACGACACCAGGCTACGAGGAGGATGACGCATCTGGAAACACAATCGACTGACGCAGCATTGGGTTGAGAAATAAATGTACTTCCTGAGTTTCTTATTCAGGCTCCATTATTCAGCTCATTCTCACAATGAACCATAAACAGCAGCAGGTTAATGCCGATGTTTGCACCGTTCAAACAACCACGTCGAGGAGCGACAAATCCCCACAATGCACTTTGTGTCCGACTCTTTGAACTAAACAGTTTATCCTAATTCCCCAGAGACTAAACAAACACACACAACGAGGGGGAAGAGAGGAGGTTTCCAAAGGATGTTGTCATACTGTTCACACAGACACACACACACACACACAAGATTATACATTAGGCACAAGTGTACTAAATATAATTGTGTACATTCATCATAATACACACGTACAAACACACTCCCACACACATGCACACACACACACACACACACACACACACACAAAACCACTGACACTGTTATATGTCGACATGGATTTGAAAGAGGAAACACAAACAACGTAGATACAATCAGAAAATGTCCTGTTTGATACAAATGTGTTCAAACACACATGCACTGATTCTGCTGTGTGCATGAATACAAATGCACACGCTCCGACATATACTGTACACACATGTATGCATGGATGCACACAGTCACGTGCACACATGGTGGACACACACACACACACACACACACACACACACACACACAGGCAGGCAAATGTACTATTTGAGAATGCATATGAACCAATCACCATCACTTCCACTCCATTGAGGGTTCGTGCTGTTCGAGCAACACATCTGCACGCACACACACACACACACACACACACACACACACACACACACACACACACACACACACACACACACGAGAGCTGAACAGCCTCAGAGCAGATTCTTTTTCCGAATTTTAGTTCTCATGGTACAAATTATTTACTCTCCTTCATCATCACGGAATTCAAACTAGCAACCTGTGTCACGACCTTCCCTCGTCCCTTCAGACGTTACACCGGAGACAGTAAATAAAGATGGGCCACACGTCAGCGCACGAAAATGAGGCCAAAGCATTTCTATCACCCCCTGGTGGCTGACTGCAGTATAGTTCAAAACAATCTAAGTAGACGTTAAATAAATGTTTGTTAAAGATGTTTCTGTCATTTCAGGTCGTTTCAGTTTGGGTTTAAGTCGTTATTTGATGATAAATAATCTAAATGAAAACTGACAATAAATGATGTTAAAACATTTTTGCATTACATTAAAAGTCATAGTCACACAGACGTTGATTCAGCGATACATTGCAGTGAATCATATCTGTAGTTAGACCTTTGCTGGAGGAAATAATCTGTGTCTGAGCATCTCCGGTCTATATGTGTCTGTGTGAATATAGAACGGGGAAATGAGATTCCAACACACGTGGTCACTGGAGACTCATTCAAATAATAGTAAAAACAATCCAGGTGTGAACTAACGTGCACAGAGCGACTTGTGACCACATCACCGGAGACGTTGCTTCAGGGATGAACGAGGCTGCTCACTCTGCACCATCTTTACATCCTCTCCACATGAGAGCGTCACGAACTCATGAACTCATGTTCCTCGTGCTTATATAACAGGAAGAGAACAATACAGGACATCACTGACCCGGCACTGACCTGCTGCACGCACACACACACAGACACACACACACACACACACACACACACACTGACATTAGCTAACCTTTACCTGTTAGCATTGGGATTGCTCCTCTAATGTATAATTGATGGACGTTCATTATGATGGGGGTGGGGGTCT
>NC_047155.1:1249757-1284757 GCF_009819705.1 Hippoglossus hippoglossus
TGATGAAGACGCACAGAGACAGAGGAGAGTGACAGATTCAGATTCAAACCACAGAATCCTCGTCCCCTTAGAAGAGTTGGAGAAGACAAACAATGGACGGACACGAGAAGTGAACGAGGAAGGTCCGAACATTCGTCCACAGCTTCAGCCAAACATCAGTGTTTATAAGCAGCTTTATAAAGTTCATACACATTTATAGTCAGTGAATAGAATCTGTTGGTAAGAGCCTGACGCTTCCTGCTGTAGACGTGGGCGTGTTGCCAGTTGGGGGGGTAGTAGTCTTTCTGTTTGAATGGAGGGCATGAATGAAGCGCTTAATTTGGTTGCCATGGTAACATCATGATGGTATTACTAGCAGCATCAGCACCTTCAGGCGCAGTACTACAATACTACAGCACTACAGTACTCCACAGTACTACAGCACTACAGTACTCCACAGTACTACAGCACTACAGTACTCCACAGTACTACAGTACTCCACAGCACTACAGTACTCCACAGTACTACAGTACTCCACAGCACTACAGTACTCCACACTAGTTCAAAAGCACCAGATGAACGTCCTACTGGTTCAAACATTATATCCTCGGAGGTGAAGACTGCAGCTGCTTCTTCTACCTCTTCTTCTTCTACTGTTGAATTCTGTCTCTACTTCCTGTGATTGGTCCAAATATCCAAACTATCCAACAAAGTGTTTTCACTGCAAACCAACAGAACCATGGTTCAGCTTGATCCAGACCCAGAACTCCTCTTCTGCTCTGAGGAACCGTTCACACCTGATGTTCAGGTTCAGACTGAACTGAAGAGTCTGAAGCTCTGAACCGAACCAGGTGTGAACGAGTCCTGAGTCTCTATTTTCTATTATTTCTACAGATTCAGAACAAACAAACTCTCAGAAGAACAGCTGACACTTCACTTGTTTCCTCTTTGATCTGCTTTGATCTTGAGCCATTCCCACAGTAAATGTGTTTCTTCAATGACTGTAACTCCAGACTTCATGATAAGTATAATATTGTTACTGACAGAGAATCAGTTAATCATGATCTTTGTGTATTTTGAGACTAAAGGACTCAGCTCCAAGTGTCTTTGTCTTTGTGTGGATGTGAGCAAAGTAGAGTGAAGAATAAAGACCCAGCGGTGTCGTCCTCAGAGTTAAATCTTCTGTGCTTCTTACCACATAGAGCTGTTTCCACAGTAAGGCCCATTCCTGCAGCGTGGACGTCACCTCGGTAACGATGGGGTCCTCCAGAGGCACCACGGTCTCATGAGGCCTGGACAGAGATAACACAAACAAACACAAGCTTCATTCACAGTCACTGACTTCAATTATTGTTTACACAGGAATCAGATGTTCACAAGTAAAGTCACCGTGTCCACAACACAAACACGTTTAACACAAACACGTTTAACACAAACACGTTTCACACAAACATGTTTAACACAAACACAATAAACACAAACACATTTCAAACAAACACATTAAACACAAACACGTTTCACACAAACACATTAAACACAAACATGTTTCACACAAACACATTTAACACAAACACGTTTCACACAAACACGTTTCACACATTCCACACAATGGCGTGCGGTGTCGACAGGTATCCAAGACTCCATCTTCCTTTGTCTGCACTTTGTTCACAGTCCGACGAGTTTCTTTTATCGCACGAGTCAAACGTTTCTCCACATTTAAACACAAACGTACTTTTTGTCTATATTTTAGTTTCTAATCTCTTTTAACAACTATGTATGAACATGAATGCAGACAAATTAAAAGCGGCTGATGCTGTTTGCTCTCCACACAGACGGTGGGCGACCAAACCAATCGAAACGTGATTGGTCAAAGCAGAAATGTGAAATCTGGTCCCTCGTCTACAGACTCTGCATATTCATGTTTAGAATGTGTTTATGGAGCTGACGTCAGAGGAAGAAGAGTCTGTCAATAAAGATGGTCAACATGACTCCTCTTCCTCCCACTGTCCGGAAATGAAGCCAAAATATCTTGGATAAGAAGACCACCATCTTGTGCCGATGATGTCATTTGGAGTTGGTGCAATAGCTGTCGAGAGATGAAGCCCCCCCCCCCCCCCCCCCCCCCCCCCCCCCCCCCCCCCCCCCCCCCACTTGCTTTACAACAAACAGACAAGAGTGACGTCACCTAACTGACGTGATTAAGACCAAACTACCTTAAATGACAGAAACTAATATTATTTTCATAAAAAAAGAACACAAGTCAACAAAGTAGAAAACATAGGTTGAGTTGTTTTTAGACATTTTAATGAACAATTGTTGTGTTTTTAAATAAAAGCATCTGAATATTGTAAAAGAAATAAAAGTATTAAACTGACGCTCGTACAAATGCAGCTCCGGTAAAGAATAAATCCACTTCCTGTCCCGAACAAACCGTCCTGACGTTTCCAAACTGAGTAAACTCACAAAGCAGCGGCTGAGGAGCAGAACCTCAGTGAGATGAAAACTCATCGTGTGCTAACTCCTCTGTTTCCCACCTCTCTTCTACAGAAGTGTGACCATGGGGGAGTTGTTCTCAGAGACTGAAAGCTGAGTCACTGCCTCCGCCCTGGAGTCAGGAGTATTAGAGTACACACTCACACACACTCCTCTCTCCTCCTGGCTTTTCTACTCTCACATTCCCCCCCTCGCTCCCTCTCTCTGTCTCATGACTGATTAATTAATAAAAGCCAGTGTGCCAGATTGGCTGATCTCCCAGCTGAGCCGTCGCTGGCGGCCGCCTGGTGATTTCATCCACATTAGTTACACTTGTATCTCAGACGCTTCTCCTCCTCCTCCTCCTCTTCTCTGTTCTACTTTTCCTTCCATCTAACCCCTCCCTCTTTTCCTCTGTTTCTCTTTCACTTCTCTGACTCGTATTATTTCTTTTCTCCCCCGTCATTCCCTCAGTTTCTATCCCCGTCCATACTAACACTGAAAACACGTGTCACATGACAGCTGACCTGCACTGGACATGCGTTTACAAACTAAACCTCGCAGTAATGTGGACGCCCGGCTGATCTGTAGCAGAGGTGATGAGCTTTCAAACTAAAATGTAGTTGTGAAGATTTCCCCTTTTTCCTCCATCCCTCCTCCCTCTCATCCTTCACTTTGCTTGACCTCCGTCTCATCTCTCGCTTCCTCTTCTGTGCAACCAAGCATTCAACCACACATCGACCCTCTCCTCTCGTTCTGTCTCTACTCGTCTTTGCCCCGAGAGGACATTTCTGTCCTCCATCAGTCTGAAGCCACTTCTGCTCCATCCTAATATTTGTATCTCCTACATCCGGACCGTCTCTTCTCGTGTTTGCCCTCTGCCTGTATTTTATTCTTAAACACACGCTCTGTCTCGTTTTTAAACTCTCTGGGGTGAAGGAGAGATTTCTGGGAACATATTTCTTGCGTCACAAAACATCTGACGTCCTCAGCTGCGCTTTAGACTTGAAAGATATTTAATATTCTGTCTCGCAGCTGCTTTCACCGACTTTGATTCACCACAAGTCCTTCTATGATGTTGTGGACATGACAGACATGTCACTGAAACTGAAGAACCACCGTATGGATGGATGTCTACGCAGATCAGAACAGTTTCAGTCTATATACGTTTTTTATCTTGTATGGCACCAAATCATAAAATGCACTTAACATGTCGAGACCTTAAAATGATAGAGAAACCAAACAGTTCCCCCAACGAGCGGCTCCGACGACTGTGGAGAAACCACTCCCTGTCTGAGGTCACTGTGACCTTTGACCTTTGACATCCAAAATCTGATCAGTTTCAGTCCAAGTGGCATTGAAGACATTTCCTGGAGGCAGACGTGAGATATTACCTGCAGGAGGCCGACAACATTGACCTTTGACCCTCTTTACCTGTCACAGCCACAGAATCGCCCTGCACCCCTGTGTGTAGTTGACACTGTGTGTATTTTAAACTGTGTCTATCTACAACTCTGTGTAATTTACAGTGTGTGTAGTTGACACTGTGTATTTTAAACATTGTGTAGTTGACACTGTGTGTATTTTACACTGTGCAGTGTTGAGAGCTTCAGTTCCCATTAAGATCAACGTGGTCAAACGGCCACTGTCCTGCTGACCCTCAGGCTAATGTCGACATACGGAGCTTGACTGTTCTCATCTCCGACACAAAGTCTGTGAGTTTCACAGGGCGAGTGTGTGTGTGTGTGTGTGTGTGTGTGTGTGTGTGTGTGTGTGTGTGTGTGTGTGTGTGTGTGTGTGTGTGCAAAGACAGGTGTTTGGGTCAAAGGGTGTGAAGTAAAAGTGGACGGATTTTTCTTGTGTGTGGCATTAAAATGATTATGAAGCTGCTGTTTGAATGAATGAATTGTTGAATAGTTGTCTCTGTAACGATAACGATCTTCATCTTTACCTGAAACTCAAACTGACACTTGAACACACATCACAGCACAGTGGGATAAGAACCACCTACAATGAAAGAAACCATGTTTGACAAACCGATTTTTTTGTCTGGTCCATGTCCCATACGCTAACGTGGAGGAGGAGGGGTTTATGACCTATACTGCAGCCAGCCACCAGGGGGCGATTGAGATGTTTTTTTATGTTTAATGGTCCATATCTATATTTGTCATCGGCCTCCTTGACTCAGTAAAATACTCTTCCAGTGACTCTGTGTTTCTTCGCCCTGGAGCTCCACTTAAAACCAGTGAAAGATTCACTAATTAATTTACTCTCTGCCTTTAATTAAAAACTCTTATGCAAATCCAGACACGCTGAGTAACTCTGATTAATACGAGGTTTAAGAAGGAAAAAAAAAAGCTTTTCCGATCATTATGCAAATGTATTAAAATATGTGCTCTTGAACTTGGAAGCGAATCAGAAACAAGCAGGTTCATGCGTTATTTAGAGCGAATGGGTCTGAAAACAACCGGTCTCCACGGAAAACGAGATTTCATCAAATTACCCCTAAATGGTTTTTAACGGTGTGAAGAAGAAAAAGGCCTCAAAGCTCGGAGGGAAATAAAGTTTCAACTCCAGCATCAGCCCAGAGTGACTGAGGCTGGAGTCAGACTGAAAGATGCTAATGTTTGAGTTTCACACAGTCCACTGCCCAACGAGCCAGTTTCACATCAGTGAAGCTGTCTTCCTGAAATGTTCTGTGGGTAAACGGTTGTTGATGAGGTTTCTAACGCGTGACGGACGTGAAACTGGAAGAACACAAACATCTCAGGATGAAGAAGAGGAGCCGTACACGTAGAAGACGAAGACGTCAACTTGGAAACACGAGGAGGTTCCAGAGCTTTTGGTGATGAGGGCCGACGCCGGTGTGGATGAGCTGTAAACAACAACACTGATCTTTCCACAGCAGAGTTTATACGTCATGTCCCGCCTCCTGCTGCTCTACAGGCTCCGCCCCTCGCCTGGATGTTCCCACATGTTCCTGTTTGAACGAGTCGGACCCGACAACCTGCTGCTGCTGCTTCACATGTGTCAAGAAAATTGTGTCTGAACATATTCTGGAGTTGATGTATGAGAGGAAACTGACGATGTGCTGAGACACAAACGGGAAGTTAGTGATAAAACGATAAAAGAATCCAGCTGAAGGGAAACATTTATCTTGAATTCAGGACTGACAGTCAAATAAAAACTGTGTGTGGGCGACACTTTGTCACAGTGAACAGAAAATTCACTTATTTCTTCTCTTGCCAAGGTTGAGAACGGCTGCATCTGTCTTCACACTCTCACTTCCATCAGCAAACAGGAAGGGGCTGTCAATCGTGTGTTCCATAAACATTTCATTCATATCATTCGGCTCTCTGAGATGTTCAGATACGATGAGACGGTCCAACAAGTCCTGACCCGAGACCTCTCAGTCAATCTGCGGAGCGGCCACGGCTGCTTCACTGTTTCCAGACCAGGTATCAACCCAGCGTGACGTCACCTGTTGGTTTGTGAGTTGCTGTTTTGACATTTTGTTCAGCGACATCTTGTTTGTTTGAAACCAGAAGTAACCATATATGGAGGCGCGGGGGGGCGGAGCCTGAGTGAGAGCTCTCTTCACTTTTATTGGAAATTGAAACATTCGTTAGAACATAAAGGAATGTTTACTAATGTTTACTAATGTTTACTAATGTTTACTAACATTATAAAGTGAGAAGAAGAGTCATTTTCTCATAGAAAGTCGCCCCCTGCTGGTCAGACAGAGAATACAGGTTTCAGGCACTTCTTCTACGTAACTTTTTATAAACAGTCGACGCTCCAGACGAGTTATTTTCGCTCTGCTTGGTTTAAAGTTGAATTCCTCTCAAACTGCTTGAATATACGGGACAGTATTAAATCTTATCACTCTCTTAAAAAGGTGAAATTGTGGCTGCTCCTCTACAGTCACTTAATCTGGATTTAACGCGTCTGTGTGATGCAGCTGAAACTGAATATGAAAGGAAATGAGGTGAAAAAAGGCGGAGGAAGGAGAAGTGGCTGTGAAAGCCAAAGTGTCTCGATCGCCCCCTGGTGGCTGGCTGCAGGATAGGTCATAAGTTCCGCCTCCTCCGTGTTATCCTGTATTTTCTGCCACTGTAGCTCTTATCACACTGATGCTGAGACGTCATGATTGACAGCTGAGACTGACTCGTGATTGGTCGAGCATGCCGCTGTATCCAGATGTTTGGGCTTTATTTCTTTGACCTGAACATCAGGGCCCCTAAAGAGACAGAAACTTAAACTTACCCTCGATTGGTGACGATAGCTTTCTTCAAGTGAATGTAGTTGGCTGGAAAAACTCCCTGCAGAGACAGAGAGAGAAACAACCATCAGCCCATCGTGTGTGAATGAGAATAAACTGCATGAAACCAAACGTTTTATAAAAACATTCCAGAGAAAACAAAGAGTGTCTGGCTCTTCTGCACTGGCCTCACTTTCCGCACCTGGAGTCTAATGACCTTCTGACCTTTTCTGAGGCTAAGACGTGAGCAAAGTTTATTTCACAAACCCACTCCGCCCACCGGGACACAGACAGAACAGGAGCACGAGTACGAAGACGAGCGACCTGCACAGCAACGCTACAAAACATGTGCCGTGTCTCGGAGGTGCACTGCTCAATTATTCATGTCAGACACCGTGGAGGTTAGAGAGGAAGCTGCGAGCGGCTCGGCAGGTCGCCTCAGCTGTTTCAGTATCACCGGAGCACTTAGAACCACTCGCTGCACACACAGGAGATTCAGGAGATTCACATTCTAAAGATGACGGCCACGTTCTGTAGAAGCAGGAAAATGAAGCGATGACACACTCGATGCACGGTGACCTTTAAACTTCTCTTCAGCCTTTTCTTCTCATGTATTTATGTGGTTTTCCGTGTCACTGGAGGGTCACAGACATCAGGTGGATGAGTTATCACAGTGAGCGCAATTAGTTTAAGTTTTGCTGAAGAGATATAGTGCAGCACATGTTGTGTGTCCTTTATGTTTCCAGTCTTTTCTTTTCTCTACAGCCACTAAACAGTCTGTGTGCAGAGGTTGTGATGTACTAATGTAATTTAAGATCTCATCTCTTTGTATTAATCACAACTCTAACTTTCTCATGAAGAATATTTATCATTCCAACACGTTCAGATTCAATCTTCTATAACTCTGCAGGTTCGGTAAAGAACAGCCTGGAATCCAATCATTCAAATGTGTTTGCTGCCGTCTCTGAAAGACACAACTGAACTGAAGTCAGTGAGAAATGTGTGATGGATAAATTGAAACCCAGCGAACAGACCTGAGGCCTGCTGAATGATCAGCACTGTGATTTAATGTGATAAACAGCATCAGAGAGTCACAGCTGAGGATGTTTGAAAAGTCCAGTACGAACCGTCAGCGTCATTCTAACTCAGAGGGAAACATGAGTTCAAGGCTGCAGAAGCTTCACAAATGTAAATCGTCCGATGTGCAAAGTCCCGGTATCGGAATCGGTATCTGGAAAAATGGTATCAGAACATTTTGTGTCATAAACATGACGTGAAATGTGCAGGATTTCACACTGGAGGATTTCATTCATGTTCATCCTCCACAACATGTGTCAGTGAAGAGAGGAGGCTATATATGTACAGTATATGTGTGTGTGTGTGTGTGTGTGTGTTTGTGTATTTGTTCAGGTATGAATATATTATTCTATGTGTTCCCTCAGTTCTCAGCCAGCCTGTGTGTCGAACCACAATCTGTACGTTCAGTGTTGGTGTCAGCATGTCTGTGTGTGTGTCTGTGTGTGAGTCTGTGTCTGTGTGTGTGTGTCTGTGTGTGTGTGTCTGTGTGCAGATGCATGTCCTGTCTGTGCAGCGGTTGGGACAGAAAGCCACCCTGTGCGCGTTGTGCATAATAACCTCGCTGTCTTTTCACCCCCGACTCAGCTGCTTCTCCTGTCGACAGAGATGTGTTCTACGTCCGTCACGAGACCTTTTAGGGTCGAACGCTGAATAATGAAACACAGGGGAGAACCTTCCTCTGCCACTGGTGTGGATGTATTTTTGGACGAGACAAAGGGGGAGTTAGAGAGGACGCGATTCGAATGTTAAAGCTGTCGGGAGCTTTTTCCTGCTCCGACATGTCACAGTGAGGTTCTGTCATCGCTGTGGTTATCACATCATCATCACTTGTATCCAGGCCAGTCCACGGCTGTTTGTGAGACGTCTCACTTCTCCGCTGCCACTTCGACCAGCGAAGTGAACGATGCCAAGTGGGGCAGAAAGCAGACGACAACTACACAATGTAACACAAAAAAAAAAAAATCACACTCTTTATAACACAACATAACAAACATCGCCACATATTCCTGAGAATCCTCGCTGGCTTCTGTCACGAGCCTCGATTTACTCGACAATAAACACAGTGTGAGGTCCATGACTCGTGCACTGTGGAGCCCAGTGTGTCGTATTTTAGTACAAATGGTTCCCAGTTTCACACTAAAATCTTAAAAATGTGTGTGAAAACCAGAAACACAACACGAGCTCATAATGGACGGAGCTGCACTGATAAGAAAATACATAAAGAGCAGTGAAGCTGTGAAAATGGAGACTTCAGATGTAGATGCAGGTATGAAACACACACACGCACACACACCCACACACACACACACACACACACACACACACACACACACACACACACACACACACACACACAGGAACATTAACATACACACAGGAGATGGAGCGTTCATGCAGATGCACACACGCGTTTAACAGGAATCACACAATATTTTTACAGCAAGAGAAACCCTGTTAATCCCTCACTCTGCTACACACACACACACACACACACACACACACACACACACACACACACACACACACACACACACACACACACACACACACACACACACACACACACACACACACACACACACACGTTGTTCCTGTCTCCGCTGTGACACTGGATGCTTGTTAACAGGTCAGTGCACTCACAACACCTCAGGCTCTTCTGTGAAGCTCCAGGAGGTCGTCACCATGTTGTGTTGTTTCTAATTTAGCTGATGGTGTTGAAACGCTGCCTCACTTAAGAAAGGTCACCTCAGAGAGGAAGAGGAAGAGGAAGAGGAAGAAGGAGGAAGAGACGACGGATAAACAGGAACCAGTGAAGCTGCAGGAAATCAAGACCTCAGATAAGAAACTTATCCAAGAGAAGAAACTTCACCATCGAACATTTAGATTTAAAATGATTCATTACTGTTTCCTGTTAATCGTTTGTGTTACATTGTGTCATTATTAAGAGTAGAACTGGGTTTCAGGTCGTATGGTTCTGAAGTTTGAGTCACGACGCTCTGACGGAGGTTGTAACCTTAAATGTGAAGAAAGAACTGAGTCACTCACAGAGTTAGAGAACAGAGTAGTGAGGTGGCTCCGCTAATAAAGTCAGTGGCCGCTGACCACTCAGTACCAGTATTAAAGTCCTATCATATTCAAAAACACTCGTCATGTTGAGTTTGAAGCACCAGCAGGTAAAACACGAACTGTATCACGTGCTGGTTCCAGCTCCTCCAGAGCACTCGGCCCTGTGAGCGTCAGTGGGTGAGATGGTCCTCGTGTTAAGTGCTAAATGAAAATCTAATGTTTTCACATGGATACGATTTTCTCTTTTCCTGAGGATCATCAAACCATTTTGCTTTTCTCTCCCGGATTTCTCCCTCGACACAATCGTCTCCTCTCCTGTCGTCCTTTTCTTTTACTGCTGCACAGTAATTACTCTTTCTTTTGTTTCCCTCTCATCACACCCGCTCAGCTCATGGTGAAACCGTCCTGACAGGAGCAGAAGAAGAAGCTGCACCGGGTCTTCTTCTTCTTCTGGTTTGTCCTTCTTCTGTCGTCACGGAGTTTATCCTCTAACCCCGACGCTCGTCTTTTCTCCTCTGCTCTTTTCTATTCTGAGCTGATCCCTTGTTTTCTGCTCCGTTCATTGTCGTAGCTGAAAGAAGAAAGCGGGGCTGTGTAATTCCCTCATAGAGCTGCGTGCAGGATCATCATGTGCTGTGGTGTGTAATTTCACAGCAGCTCTGACTCGGTGGACGGTGAAATAACAGTGATCAGAACTGTGTCACCTCATCTTCGGTTGTTTTGTTTAAATCTTTTGTTTGAGTCAGAGACGTTTCCACTGAGATGAGTTTGTGCTTCGTAAAGGGAAGAGAACAGAATGACTCCATTACCCCTGGTGTTGATACGATTCTCCAGCGTCCACAGTGAGATCTGATCCAGCTGACGTCCTCCAAACAACAGACAACGGAAGAAGAAGAATAGAGGAAGACGAGTTGAGATGTTTTCAGACGTGAACTCTGGATCAGTGGTTTTGTTTACAGCTCATCCCTCATCACCAAAAGCTCTGGAACCTCCTCGTCTTTCCAAGTTGACGTCTTCGTCTTCGTCTTCTACGTGTACGGCTCCTCTTCTTCATACTGAGATATTTGTGTTCTTCCAGTTTCACGTCCATCACGTGTTAGAAACCTCGTCAACACGTCCACTCGCTCTCTGGGAAGCTTCCACACATTGTCCTGCTGTTTCCTCACATGGACTGACTCTGACATGTTAGACACATTTTACTAGGAGGCTGCAGGAGAAGATCCAGAAAATGTCCAGAGACACTGACTCAGACATTTGTTCTCACACAGAACCTGCAGAACGTGTGAGGAACATGTGAGGAGCATGTCGGGGTTCCTTGTTGCTCTGAAAACAGCTTCATTGTGTTTTCGTCTTTTCGATTGGTCTATGTGAGGACTGAGGAGAGGACTGTTTACACTAATGGCTGCTCGCTGTTAATAGTTGTATGTGGATTGACGTGTTGGTTGTTCGATGAGGTCACACTGTGTACTCCACCCTGTCGCCTGTACTTCAACCACTTGAATATACTTGAAACACATGAAATAATTGCAGAACCTAAGAAGTTAGAAGTTTGTCTGAGGCATAAACATGAGATATTTTATTTCTGGAACTGTCTTAAAAGCTGAGTATTTCTGCAGCTCAAATGTCCAGCGGAGCCTGAACATGTTAAAATATTTAGAAGCACATTTGCATATGTTTTAGTGAAAGTGTTTGTGTCTGACACTCAGAGGCAGAGCGTCCGTCTTTAAAGCTGAAAAACATGGACGCTCTCACGCTTGTTTTTTAATTGTTATTTAATTTTATATTTAGAGTAGTTAGCTTTTGTTTTCTGACAAAAAATATAACCAAATCCTCAAATCTGCTTTGAGAAACACTTGGTGCATCATTTGAATTTAAATTAACCCCAAACACCGAAGGCTCTTCTTGTGAAATATGTTGGTTTCTGTATTTGGTGCGTCTGAGCAACAGATTTGAATCCAGCAGAGCAGCCGTGCAGTGAGTTCACTCCTCTGAAGGTGAGCGTCAAAGTCAAAACGTGAATGTGTCCTATTTATGTGTTTAGAGCGTTTGAAGACATTAACATGTCGGGATCAGGTGAGACACACAAATAAATGATATAAAAAGTGCCGGTTAATCATAAAAACATCTGACATAAGATAAAAAGTGACGTGAGGAGCTTGTGAGAGATGAATGAACAGTTTGAACAAGTTCCCATTAAAAGCTTCTATTTTAGAGCTGATTGTAAAATGTGATCATTAGTTTATAAGTGATGATGTCAGCAATGTTCCCAGTCGAGATCCGGCTCCAAGTGAATCTGTCTTCATGGATCATGTTCACTCTGTTATTCACGTCTATGGTCAGTTATCATCAGTGGTGTTGGGGGTGTGGTCTCTAACAGCTGATCTTTAGGAAACTGTGCTGTCCTTCTCTTCGTGGTCGAGGGTAACGTGAAACAGAAGAAGCTCGGAGTGTGAAGTTGTGTTTGTGTTGGATCAGAGACGAGTCGCAGCAGGAAGTCATTTCCTGGGGGGGACGTCGAGATTGGTCTCGACCAGCGAGCGGTTTGTGGAGGAACCAGGTGATTAGGGCCGAACTGACGGGATTGGACTGATGCCTCGACTGCTGCGAGAGAGAGAGAGGGACGAGGGAAGAGGCAGCGTGCAAACACTCACCACACACACACACACACACACACACACACACACACACACACACACACACACACACACACACACACACACACAACACAACGAGGCGAAGAAACAAAGGCACAGTGGTTACACACTGTAGCGTACAGACCACAGAGAAGTGAACAGAAACTCATGGAGTCACTGTTCATTTCTCATCAAATCTTTCTTAATTCACTCTTGAGTCCAACTGGTCGAGAAGTGAATCAATGGTTTGTGATCATCAGAAGTGTTTTTGTAAGAAATGATAGAATCGTTGCTTTGTGTCAATGATTTAAAAACCAGTTCAATTCAATAAAAATTCATCCAGAGTAATATATTATAGATTATTATATTCAACATGTCACAATAATGTTAAAGGACACAAGTGGTGTTTTTGTGTGTGTTTTTTGTGAATGTAAAAGTTCTACAAAGTGCAAAGTCCAGTCTGTGGTGGAGGAGCTCCTCTCCTGCACAGGAGACACTGAAGCTCCTGAAACACCTCGTCTCTCGTCCTCACCAGATCCACGTCTGTCTAATATCCAGCAGCTGTAGTCGGACACGACCGCGGACGAAGCCAAGGGCACGTTGTCAGAACCTTTTGCACAGTTTTACGGTTTCAGGGTGAACGACACGTTTCCTCTAAACTGTGTCATCGGGCTTCAAGGTTCATCCTTCCTCTCGGTTGGTGGGTGTGTCAGAGGTGTCGTCCAATCAGCAGAGACCTGGATATAAACTCCTCCGTATGAAAAAGACAGAGACACAATGGATTGTGTTGAGCCCCTGTCGAGGAACACTACACATGTTACATGAGACGTTCCCTGTCCCTTCCAACGAGTTTCTGTTTTGTTGCACGTGTTTGTGAGTCACTGACACTGACAATTAACTCCCGATGTGTTTAGAACAATCTCCGAGACAAACCAGAGGTGTTTCTGTTTTATTTATATCTTCACGTCACCGTCTGTGCTGCGGATGAAATGCAAAATAGAAAAACCTCGACAGATTATCTCTCTCGTGTTAATTCCCCTCATATCTGGAACACAGAACACGCAGCTGGAGGAAACGCTGCTGTGGAGATATAATAAAGCTTCTTATGGAGCCACAGAGCCGAGAAGAATAAAACAGAAGGAGAGCAGGACGGAGCAGGACCAAACACAAAGGAGCTTCTTTTCTTTAAAGACTGTAAAACCAGAAGCCGGTTAACTCCTCATCCAGACATGCTGCTTAAAACAGAGACGGATATGAAGCTGTTGGTCGTGACTCAGATCAAATCTGTCAGGAAGCTGGTGATCACGCTGCGCTGCATTCATCGTGATACTCAACAAGACCAGGTCAAAGCCCACAATGTGACTGGAGCACGTATCTTGTAGCTTTTCTTTCAGAGAGATAATAACGTTACTGAGTCGAGCTCATACCTCCGATAACAGTCCCGTAAAGTTAGACTCCAACTGGTCCGAAAGGCAGCCGCCGGACTTTTAACTGTAAACTATATTTTATAATAAAGTTGATTATTAAAAGTGAACTAACACAGGACGCAGGTCCCACATCGGGCTGGGCCCTCGTTCTCTTCCTGGACTGTCCCCTGCACACGGTGAGATCTTCACAGCTCCTGACTGAGGCCTTCTGTCCATCCCAGAATACAGATTCAAAACTAAAACGTGCAGAGTCCGTTTCAAGAAATCGTTAAGAACTCAACTATTTCGTAAATATTTCAACTTGCTCTCGTCCTTATGTTCCTTTGTTCCTGTGTAGTTTTTATTCTTCTATTGTTTGTGTTTTACTCTGATATTTCCTGTTTTTATCTTAATGTTTGTTTTGTACAGCACCTTGTAACTTTGTAAAGGTGCTTTATAAATACATTTAAACACACTCAGATATCAGTCGTCTAATTATGTCTGATTTAAATCATTATTCCCTGGAAAATGTAAAAAAACTAAAACATTATATTATCTTATCTCACAATATTAAAGAAAGTGAATAAATCCCTGAATGTCCCTCGAGACGTCTCTACACAACCACATTGGTACATCCGTCCGTCCCATTCTTATGAAATTAAATCTCAAGCCGTCTCGAGGGACAGCGGCCGACAGCTCTCAGACACTTGATCACAAGGTCGATCATTGTGATTAGTGTTTTCAGGTTTAAATGCTCTAAGTTCAGACTCCGGTTTGAACAGAACATCTACAGGTTCAGGTTCAGACAGAGGGTCACGGCCCAGGAGAGGAACACAGACTTTGGGCTCTTCAACTTTTACATTAACAAAAAAACCTTTGTAAGACACAAGAGGAAAACTGAAAAACATCCTTCGTCATCCTCATCGTCGTCACACTGTCCAGCGTCAATAGAAGTGGCAAAGAAGCTAATCTGAGAATCACAAGCTGTGGGTTTTAAAGTGGCCCCCGGCACTCGAACATGAATTAACGAATGAATTACAGAAATGTGGGCGACACGGTTTCTTAGAATTGGCCCCTGGGAAAATCGACTAGCAATTATACTTAAAACACAAAGAAACATCTCTGATCAACTCAAACATCCGTGGTTGTTTCTGTGCCACAGGCAGAAACTCAGAGGTCACGACTCGGACATGCCGCCTTGGGGAATAAGATATTTTCTATTTAACATTTAATGAGAAGAAAGACGAAAAGAGAGTCGAAGAAAGAGCGAGAGGGAAGAGAGCTGCAGAGCCGGAGCTGTCAATCACTCTTACCTTGACATTTGGCTTCCTCGTAGAAAATCCTCTGAACCATCCTGAAAGGAGACAAACAGAAATCACTCAGACGGCAGCTGAGAATAAAAAGTGACGCATGTTAGCAGATGGGACATGGACCAAACTTAAGAAAATCAAAGTAGACGTTAAATAACTTTTTATTTCAGGTAGTTCTTATCACAACAATGTGATATATGTGATATGTTCAAGTGTTCGTGCTTCTGATAAGTTCGGTTTTAATTTAAGACTTTGGGTTTTCAGCACATGTTCGGTGTGAGACTATGAGATGCAACGGTTTAAAGTTTTGAAATGATTAATCTTGTATAATACTGTTCTCCTGTAAATCAGTTTCCGTGTCTCGTCAGTTCAGGGCAAAGTTTATTCCACATGTCTGAGCCCTGTGTGACCCACAGTACACGGCCCCCCCCCCCCCCCCCCCCCCAGTGACTGATTCCTCTGCCGCAGTGAGAGTCGACTAAACTTGAAGTGAAACCCTGAAAGCTGAAGATGACGTGTATCCAGGGAGTGAATGTGTACAGGAGCCCGGACGTCCTCTCAGACCGCGGGGACATCGCTTGTCTCCATCTGAGTGGAAATAAAACCGATTGTGTGTCCGACTCCTGGAACTGAACGGCTTGGGTGACCGCAGTCTGTCAGTGACAGAGGGAAGCAAGAGAGACGTTTATATCGAAATGATTCATATTATTACTTTGACCTTCACGGAGAGAACGACTATATATTATGTTTTTAAGGGAGATTTCAAAACTCTGACTATCTGAAACACCACCGCGTCCATCTGACTCCTTTTTGAGACATTTCCGAAACGAAAACATTGAAATACTGTAAAATAATTTAGAAAAACGTTCCAGTTACACACAGACCAGGACGCCTCATGCGTCCATCTTATCTTCCTGCAAAATCATTTCCTCAGCAGATCTCCCTGCTCTGATATGAATATGGAGGAGGGAGGCTTAATTGGCCGGGGTAATTAATAACCAATCAAGATTCATTTATCACTCTCGTTAAGACGGCTGTGTTTACTCCCCTGCCTCTCATCTATATGGTAATCAGACTGGGGCTGGACCAGCAGTGTCTGGGTCTATTTGAAGGAGTTGAAATGAGGACGGTGTGTGTGTGTGTGTGTGTGTGTGTGTGTGTGTGTGTGTGTGTGTGTGTGTGTGTGTGTGTGTGTGTGTGTGTGTGTGTGTGTGTGTGTGTGTGTCTGTGTGCGTTTGTGTAGCCAAACTCGTTTACTGCATCTGTAAGATATGAGAAACACGAGGGAGGAAAGACAGCAATAAAAGCTTAATTTGTACACGTGCATGTGTATATCATCATCATTATTATTATTATTATTATATAATGTAGGTGTGTAAGCAGAGATGACAGGGCAGGTGTGTGTGTGTGTGTGTGTGTGTCTGTGTGTGTGTGTGTGTGTGGTACCTCGCAGGTGCATATATGCGTCTAATTTGTTCACTGTCACACATCGTCTCTCTGAGGAAGAATAATCATCTCGACTCCTGGAGCCAAACGACTCAGCGAGTGATTATTAGAATAATCATTTGCAGCGTTATCACAATAATAATCACTGCGAATCATTTCTAAGTGGGAGGCAGAACTGGAGGAGCCACTTCTGAGCCTCAGACTAAACTCATTATGAATACGGCGTTATAGAATAAATGCAGGTTTCCATCAAGCGATCAAATCAGCCAAATATGAGTCTTAAACGATGCTTCACGTCCCTGTGGAGCTCAGCCCGAGATGGTTTATGCAAAAAAGAAAAGCTTGTTGATGCAGTAATCTCACAGAGAGACGAGCAGCTGAGCTCCTCACTGCCAATCAACACGTATTGATCGATCAGTATCTGATCAATATTCTGCTGTTAAGTCGTGACGTGTGTGACGTGTCCCTCGCTGTAGCTGTAGCTCTCAGATGGGGAATGAGAATAAATACAACTCAAATCAATGTTTGGCCATCGTCAGTGTTTTCTAACGTCAGCAAACAACTGTGATGGTGTTTAACGTCAGAAATATGTTTTTAAGCCTGAAAGTAAAAAGTACTGGACGTAAGTAAGCTAGCAGAGTAACGCTAACTGTCAACTCTCAACCTTAAAGGTTCAGTGTGTACGATTCAGGTGAAAGGGTCTATTGTTAGAAACTGAATATAAAATAATCCTAGAGATGTGGTTCATCTAAATTGTATAAAGTGTAGTTTTCTTTACCCCAGAATGGCCCCTTTATATATATAAAAACTTTACATATAAATACTTTATATTTAAATACTTTATATTTACATCAGGAGCGGGTCCTCTCGATGGAGGCAGCCATGTTTTTTACAGTAGCCCAGACTGGACAAACTAAACCTTTTGAGTTTCTATGACAACTGAAGCTACCACAGGTTCTCTTTCATGTTTGGAGGGGGGGGGGTGTTCAGCTGCAACATGACACTTCACCACTAGATGTCACTAAATCCGACACACTGGACCTTTAATGGATGAACTTATCTTCATTACAACCCAATAACAGCTGATAAATCCTGGTTGTTTACCTGTTATTTACCGGCAGCCATCTTTCCTCTTCCACAGCAGCCGTTCTTATAAACTAATGAGAGTCTTTGCTGCGACTGTGGTTCTTCAGTAACGCTGACAGAGTCCAAATCTCCTACTTTAAATTGCTGCCATGGCCTTAATGGAAGTCTAATGCCTCCTCAAGTGTTATGACTCTAATCTATATTTGAAGAATGGACCTCAGGGATTGCATTCCTGCAGCCCGGCTGCCATCTCCATATCAATGTCATTACAGCCACTGAGCCTCTGTCTGCAGAGGATACTTTGGCATTAGAGCCGACGGAGAAGGTGGGAAAGATCCTTTTAAGAAAGACTTCCCTTGCACCTTGAATACTCAGTGTTCGTTCTCAGTAAAAAGCTCTGCAGTGTTTCTGCAGCAGCTGAAACAAACAAACACAAGCACACACACCCTGAAGTAAAGAGACAAATCCATCCATTATCTACATTGTTCCAGAAGGAAAAATCCCATTTATATTCTGAATAGAGACTTTGATTATCAGCCGTAATATTAAAACCATCCCAGGTAGATTTACCACAAGCAACGAGGGTGTGAAATCATTTTAAATGATCGTGTAGAAGCCAGAAGTTCACATGACGTCGGCTGCATTTTAAGAAGAACAAGTTTTATTTGTGAAGACAACGAGAAGAACTGCACTTCCCACAATCCTGAAAAAGACCCGTCTAGAAGGACGACGTGTGAGAAGCTGCGACGCCGCCTTGGATCAGCTCAGACGACGCCCATGTTCCCTGATGTGAGGGTCGTGTTTCACTACCGGAGCAAATCCTCAACGTCAGGCTGTGATAGGAGGATTCTTTGACCAGTGGAAAAGGGGCTTTCGATGCTGATTGGCTTGAGTGCAACCTTGAATTTGAGTGCATGTGGAGGAAGACGCAGCAAAACAAAGACGCAGGAGATGACAAGATGATGGTGTGTGTGTGTGTGTGGGTGGCAGCCAGAAGAGTGAAGCTACATCTTCTCCATCCACTAAACCCCCCCCTCCTCAGGTTTCAGACCCAGTCAGCCTCTGGCACTCGGTCGATGGCTGCGTCCTGCTCAGCTGTGGCTAATGGAGCACACGCTCACTCATTATCTGCAGAAGACAACATTTCCCGGCGTCACACACGTTCTGGCTTGAGCTGCGAGTCTCTGTCTGACTTGGGCTCCGGTCCAGGTCCGCACCAGCCTATTACCGGCTATTTACAGCTCATTATTGAAGGACGCAGCGATGAGTGTGACTCTGTCTTTACAGTGTGCATCGGAGATAACGGCCGCCGCAGCATTAGAAGCTTTTCCAGCTGGAGCTCTCACGAAGATTTGTGGACAAAGAGCAGGCGACAAAACTAACACCGCTGCTGCTGCACCGGAAATAAAAATAACGTGGAAAAGTACCAGCCAGTTGTTTTCTCAGATGACAGAAGGTACAGATGTTTGAATAAAATAATTCTACTGGGTACCCATCCAATCAAACGGAAGGAAAATGTGTGTTTACATTTATTTTTGAACATAAAATGATTGTTTTACGTGAGGCTGTCTACTTATTGCTTTTATTTCTTGATCAGTGTGAATGTATTGTTGTGATTGAACCTGATCATCCTGTGTCTGTCCAAACCATCTGTGAACCTTGTTTTTAAAGCTGCGGTAAAAATAAAGTATAAATTATTATTATGTTGAGACAAAGTTCTACACAGCAGGAGGCAGTTCAGTGAGCTCCTGTATGTATGGCATGTTTTATCGGTGCAGGACTAGTGGTCTCAGCGCTGGTGATACTGGTCCAGAGACATGATCTCTGTGTAAAACCATCAGGTCGAGGTCTTACCTTCACATTTCTCCAGAATCTGAACCGTCTCTCCAACCTCCAGAGCCAAACCCTGAGTCACCGAGCCGCGGAAGCCGCAGATCACTGAGGACACACAAAGAGGAAATACATGAGGTTCTGAGAATTTCTTACTTATTTATTTTCTGAATGTTAGCACAGCAAACACTTTCATCATTCATTCATCGGAAAAAACATTTCTTTTTAAATTCCTCGTAGGTCGTAAACCACATGAATGCTCTCATGCGCCCTCGTCAGCGTGTCCCGTGACAGCAGCGTGACGTCAGCCTGTGATCGGGCACGTCCTCGCTGTACCAGGCCCTGTTGATGTTAATATTCCTCATGACTGCTCCAGTGCACCCGGAGAACAACAGACCTCTGAGCTTCCTCTGCTGTCACTGTACATCACCGGGTACAGGAACAAAACGTACAGTACTGAAACGTCCCGGGAAGTAAGATGTATTTCTGTTTGGATTCTAAACCAGTTAGGATATAACTTTTCGCCCCGGGTGTTTCTACACTCTCTGCTTTCAGCTGCTCAATATGAAACCGATGCTTTAACATTCAAACCACGTCAGATATTTGATGTTCAGTAAACATTCTGCCACACAGGAGGAAACCTCAACACGAGTTGTACTGAGGAGCTGAACAAAGTATTTCTTCCAAACAACAAGTGAAAACCACAAGGGAACTCATTCTCATCAGGAATCTGCCAGGAACTGCGTCATAGTTATTGATATACACAAACTTGTGAGTCCACGTGTTTAAAGGATTCAAGACTTTATCATTCAATGTGGCGAGCTACGAAAAGACAAGTGTGAAGAATGAGAATTAGAAATTTAAAATGATATCAAGGTTAAAAATTCAAGATAAAAAGTCGATTTAAATATGTCACAAAGGCAAATAAGCAGGATTATGAAAAGTCTTCTTTTATTGTTACACTGCTCATGTAAATAAAGATGGACGACGCACACTGCCCATACTGGTGCTCAACCAATCAGGAGTCAGTCTCAGCTGTCAATCATGACGTCTTTATGTCATCAAACATTTATTTAAAGTCTACTTTGATCTGTTGGTTTGTTCCAAGACCCATCTGCTAACATGGAGAGGTTTAGGACTTATACTGCAGCCAGCCACCAGGGGGCGATGAAGAAGATTTGGCATCACTATCAGGAGCTGTCATGTCGTCCATCTTTATCACAGTCTAGGAATGTGATCAAGGTCGAGGGTTTACTGTCTAAAGGTCAGAGGTCACCATCCTGGTGGCCGGAGGCAAAGAAGCTTTTTCTTTGTACATAAAAGATGCAAAGCTGCAGTTTAATATAGATTTTTACATCTTTTTTGCATCTTCTTCTTCTGAAATATTGTTTTTTTTAAGGTCTAAGTGTCTGATTACCATTCAACACATCGTGAGGACATGGTCATCATCCACTGTGTCTTACATATAAAATATAAATGTAAATAGCTTTGCAGGAAGTAAAAGCAAAAACAAAACCCTCTGGCCCAAAGACAAATCCGCACTTTTCACTCTGTCCTGAAGCAGAAGTGAGGAGTTGAGCTGAGGCCACGACGGCAGCCTGCTCTGAATGTAGAGGGAGAAACCAGACAGGATCTTAACTCGGCTCCGTCTCTGTCCGTGGAAAACTGTTTCCAGGAAGTCGCTCCGTGTTTGAAGCAGCACGTCCTGAGGTCACTGCGTTTTGATCCCGTTAGCTCTGTGGTGATTCGACCTTCGAGGAGTCAAAGTCAACGTACACGGTCGCAGTGCTCAAGGCCTCACGCCAGAGACTCCTCCCACGACCAGAGACTCCTCCCATGACCAGAGACTCCTCCTATGACCAGAGACTCCTCCTACGACCAGAGACTCCTCCTACGACCAGAGACCCCTCCCACGACCAGAGACTCCTCCCACGACCAGAGACTCCTCCCACGACCGGCAACAAACCTCAGTGTGTCAGCGCCGGTCAAATACAGACAAATCCTCCGTGTCGTCAAGGTTCCATGTTTAGAACGTGTGAACTCGGATTCAAGCAATCATTAAATCAAATTATAATTGTATAATCTCATATTCACACATCACAGTTTGTCTCATGGATCTTAACAAGGTTCTTAACCCTGATCAAGAGTTAAACTACCAAAGAAACTTTATTAACAGGAAATAAAACGTAGAAACCTCAGAGAGTCACGTGACGATCCCAGGACACAAGTACAATAGATGCTGCGTGTAGCTGAACACATCCACAAAATAACTGTATTTACTACATTGAGAAGAAGAAACTGTTTGTATGTACATGTACGTTCAACGACTTTAAAGTTATACTTCTTATAATTTTCATGAAAATAATTGGATGTATTTATACGTGTACGTAGTTAAAGTAAGACGGACGACGTGTCTCCACTTCCTCCCGTCGTACGATAATGAAGCCAAAATATGTCAGATATACAGGAGACACTGTTCAGGCTCCGCAGCGA
Source organism: Hippoglossus hippoglossus (assembly GCF_009819705.1). NCBI lineage: Eukaryota > Metazoa > Chordata > Actinopteri > Pleuronectiformes > Pleuronectidae > Hippoglossus > Hippoglossus hippoglossus. Next base: position 1,271,818 of record NC_047155.1, read on the forward strand.
GGACTCTCTCTCCCTCTCCATTATTAACACCTCTCTCCCTGTTTGTCTATCAATGACACACTCTCTCTCTCCCCCTGTGTCTCTCTGTCATTTGTCCATTGTCCCTCTCTGTCATCACTGTCACTCTGTTGTCTCGGGCCTCGTCAGTCTGTCATTGGTTCGGTGCGACTGCCTCTCATTCTGTACTTAGACCAGAGGTTGAAGACAAATGTTTGGTGTCTGTGACGGAGGGAAAACGGAGCGAGGTGAAGAGGTGAAGGGGAATCAACCTCACGCACCTTTGACCACTTGGTTTTTTCCTGAAAACCTTTAAACTGGTTCAACGTATTTAACTTGAGGTAAGGCTGATAAATGTAAGTTGTTGGCCACAGTTGAATATTGTTGTCCTAAAACATGAAACAACACAAACCACATGATGTTTACAGGAACGTGTGTTTCTGTTCGAGTCCTATAGGAGCGAGAGAATCAAAGTCTTTCCAGATTAAAGACAAATGTTTCACAGCATGGGAAAAATATTATTGAAAATGTTCGATGTTCATGTCACATCTTCCAGATTAAGTTTAATCCCAGTAAAACCAAATATAGATCTGGACCAGCCTGTAATCCCTGAAACATCTGATTTTGATCACATAAAGTGCTTCTTTTTATAACACAATAACACAGACCAACAAAAACAAACATAGTTGTTATTCTTCGTTGTTGTTTTCCACAAAAGTTTCACTCTCGCACAAACTTTTGGATTCGTTGGTTCACTTCATGGTGAGATGTGTTTTATTTATTTATTCATATTTGTATTTATTTTCTCCTCCTTCGAGCGATGCTGTCAGAGAGCAGAGAGTCCTCCAGAGAAAAGAAGAGACAGAGGAGGCAAACAAACAGACACACACACACAACACACAACACACAACACACAACACACAACACACACACGGGGATTAGCTCTATCCAGCTGGAATTGGCATTTAGTTTATCCAGCGGTTTAGGTCAATAGTCTGACAAATGACTCACATGTGTTGGTCTCACCACTTAGCCTGTGGCCTGTATGTGTTTGATTGTGAATGTGAGAGGCCGCAACCACAGGAGGAAGAGAAATACTGGATGTGTAGTTGTGTGCAAGAATCTGTGTGTGTGTGTCTGTGTGTGTGTGTGTGTGTGTGTGCGTGGGTGTGTGCGCGGCACCTGAACGAGTTATTTACTCCGACAAGATAATTCAATTTATGGTGCAACTTCAAATGCTCTGTTTCAATATTTAATTGATGCTCCAGAGTTTCACCAAAGCCCAAATTGAAAAGGACATTTGACACAAACTTAATGGCCGTGAATTATTCAGAGAAGAGACTTTCAGTCGAACAAAGAATGTTCATTTGGAGAAAAGAAGATGTGAGTGCTTTTAACCAAAGTACCGAACAGTGGTACTTAATGGAGACGGCAGATTAACATGAGATTTCCACATTTGTGTTGATGCCACTGTGGAGTAACAGCACAATAACACACAATCGGTTCATCTGTTATGAGTGCAAACACTAAAATAATGGAATCTGACCAGACTCCAACAGGAAAAACAAATCAACACACGTTCACAGCACTCATGATGAAAAGAAAACTGCAGCCAACTTGTGCGAGCACAGTTCCTAACATCTTTTATTCAGTGCAACACAAGCTAACACTATGTTCTCAACTTTGACTCTCAATTTCATAATAAGAATCTGTGTCGGTTGGAAATGAGAGTTTCATTTCAGCGATTAAAGCCAATCCGCAGTGCGTCAGTCAGAAGAATGAGACGGCCCACAGCGAGATTTTCAAGTGGTTATGATGATACTGACGATAATCTCTCATAGAGTCTTGTGTGCGGTGGAGATCGTGACCCTGGGTGGTGCCCTGGGTGAGGCATACAAGTGATGAGCACAAAACAACCTCGATGTAAAACAAATAAACTGCATTGATGCAAAATGCAAAAATTAAGATGCTAATATGTCCCTGGAAAACTCTGCACATGTACTATTCGCTGTCACCGCCGCCTGTCAGCATGTTGATGTTATGATGCAGGAGACCACACCCGTCTTGGAACTCCTCATCAGTTCTATTTGTACGACACCAAATAGGAGGATACTGGCTTGTTTGGAAAAGTGTAGGATGCTCGTTAGAAGAGGTATTTCATATAGAATGCTGTTTTGAAAATGCAGTAGTACTCTGGATGAGTCTTCATCGGTGAACAGCTTCAACTTTAAATGAAACCACAATATTATGTGACACGCAAGAAAATATCGCAAAAACACACGATTCTGCCTTAAAGCCTCTTAATGGAGTTCCCTCCTCTACAGTCAACAGTCCAGGACAAATGCACGTGATGAGGCTTCTCATGTTTTATGCATCATCTGCCTGATGCTGCAATATGCAGCTGCCTAAGAAACATATTACACACACACTCAGTGGTGTGTTCCATCAATGGGCACATGAAAGGGAATGAATGGGAATCCCTCGGGTGTGAGCAGGGCTGCGCTGTGTGTGTGTGTCTCTGTGTGTGTGTGTGTGTGTGTGTATGTGTGTGTCTCTGTGTGTGTGTGTGTGTGTGTATGTGTGTGTGTGAACCAATTTGCGGTGGAGATTTGTGTAGCTCTTTAGAGCAAAGACGTTTCTGCAAAGTAAAAGAGAAAAGTCAGAGATCTGCTTGTGTGTACTTTGTGTGTACTTGTGATAGAGAGAGGAAGATAAAATGGTTTTACTTGTACGTGTATTGTACGGAGAGACGGAGAATGAACAGGAGACACTTGTTAATGGTTATTTCCTACATGTGTGTGTGGCTGTTTGCATGTGTTGTTCTGGTTGACATGTAAAACCATGAAGGTTAGGACCTAGTTTAGGGTTGTGGTTAGGATCCGGTTCGGGTTAGGAGTTAAGATCCTTTAGCAAACAATAGGCAGAGTTTTCCATTTTAGTATTAACACATCGTCCCTCCGACAAGGTACCGACTGTTACAACACACCTGACTCGAAATGTGTTTTCACGATGTAGCTGCACATCAATGTAGATATATATGTTCGTGTCATAGAATTCGTGGAACTCAAACACACAGATTGGCTTGTTTCTATTGGACGTGCACGTGTTCGGCCGCTCGACGCAGCTATAAATCCCTCGCTGTGAATTTTCAGGACATTTTTCTGCTGCATTCTCACATTGACTGTACTGACTCGTACATTTGTCCGGACCTGAAAGCAGCTTGAGAGATCAGGGGCTTGAGCATGCGTCATGTCGACGAGGGCCCTCACAACTATAGACAGACGAACGCGTGTGTGTGTGTGTGTGTGTGTGTGTGTGTGTGTGTGTGTGTGTGTGTGTGTGTGTGTGTGATCCTGCCTCAGGAACAAATCTCATCCTAATTAAGACGTGAAGCTCGTCATTTTAACATCCTCCTCGATGCCCACAGGCACATGCAGGCAAAGTCTCAAGTGCACTCAGCACTCCAGCAGATGGATTGTGTGTATTTGGCTGTGTTTGTGTGTATGTGTGTGTGTGTGTGTGTGCGTGTGTGAGAAAGATTTTCCCCATACCCTGTAGTTACTGCTGCTCCACAGCTGATGGGGAGGACGAGGTTTTCTGAGTGTGTTGAAAAAAATCCCAGGGAACAGCAGAGAGAGGAAAAGAGGTTCGGATCCAAAGATGATGATGATGATGAGAGATGCAGATTGTTTTTGTGTATGTGTTTGTTTATTTATTTATATGCACGTGCAGTGATTGTACGCCAGCGTGCACGTGAGGCCGATGTCCCGGAAGCTGTTAAGCTGCGTAACAATCTACTGTAAAGTGAAAGGTAAGACAGAGGCACTGAGTAACGGGGTTGGTGCTGATAAATGAAAAAAGACGTTAAAGCAGAGAGAGCGGAGGAACCGTCTTCCTCAGCAGCGGCGGCGTGCAGAACTAGGCCACCTCCGTGAACCGACAGCAGTGACTGGAACGGCACAGACGGCACACACCAACCCACATACAGCTGAGATAAACTGCACCACACAGATGGGACGGAGATCTCAGTGTGTCACGTCCAGCCTGGAGATCTGCTCCCTGCTATTAATAGGCTAAACGGGAAAAAGTACTCGCTTGCACTTTATCCACCCCCCCCCCCGCAACTGCTCAACGACATCGACCTCTGTAACCGACAATTAGGGTGGTTGATACGGGGCCGTTCCCCGGGGAGGACGGGTGATGGATCTCAACCGGGGGGGCTGCTGAACAGGAGCGTGCACGCTGACAGGCACGAGAGTTTCAATCGCATGGAAACCAACACAGCTGAATACAGATTTGTAGAAAAGTTGTAGCTGTAACTTGAAGAAAATGTCACCGTTCATTTGTGAGTGAAAACGGTGGATTGCTTTCTAGGTGGGGGGGGAAGGAGTTGAAGTATCTGAGGTCGGTGAGGCGTCAGCAGTAACGAGAGGGAAGAGGCAAAGCTTCTGATGTTGAGGAGGTTCAGGCACGAGTCAGAATGCCTCCTGTGCAGGTTTCCAGGGCTCACCCAATCAGGAGGGGCCCCCCCGGGTAGAGCCAGAAGCTGTCGGAGTTACTACACATCCCATCTGGCCAGAGGACGCCTCAGGATCAACAAGCAAGAGCTGGAAAGTGCAGCTCGGGAGAGGGCAGCTGGAAAACCCCCCCGGAGCTAAGGCTGACAAGCAGAAGAGCCAAGTCAGGGGCCGCATCCTGTGGAGGCTGCACCTGATGACCGAGGTCGGTCAGGGTGGGGCAGTGAGGCCCTCCCATTTTGAAGGCTTCCTCAAACGTATCTTTCCCAAGCAACAAAGGATCCAACGGGCGGATCCCTCTCAGGCCGACTTCTCCCAGGACGATGAAATGAACAAGCTGGTGAAGCAAATAGCAAATCTTCTGTAGTCGTCCGAAGGAAGCGTATACTGATTTAATATATATATATATATATATATAGAGTCTTAGTTGCATATGCTACACAAATACTACACAGCAATTCAGGCTGTATCCACAGGACTCTGATGTTCACAGGAGCATTTTAAAATGTCAGCATCTCAATCATGTGTTTGGAGATGAAGGTTCGTCTGTTCAGGCTGCTCGCGATTATCTGAGGATGAAAGTTTAATGAAGGTTTCAACTGAAGCTGCTAATGGACAGTGGTGTTATCTGTGCTGTGAAATATTCTGTATCATGAAGAGAGAAACACAGATAACGGAGCTGGATTCTAAAATATTAACGATGAAGCGACTTTAACGTGAGCCACACGTTCAATAAACACTAACACACTGACGGCCCCACACTGTCATATCTACATCTGAAATGTAACCGTCTGGAGTTATAGAAGTAATGTTGTGGAAAACAGAAGCTTGTCGACTCTTTAACGGCGTCGACTGGAAATTCAAGTTGTTTCAGGACGGAGCTAAAGTCTGCAGATGTGTCTCTGTGAGTTTTTGAGCGAGAGGTCACATGTTCTGTCACTTCCTCTTTGTCCTTTTATAACCTAAGACTTTATTTGTATAGAAGGTTTTATCTAAACCCAACTCCTCCATCCACTCACACGACACTAAACAGCTGTAAGATATAATACATGGCTACAGGAACAGAGAACACTATCGAAACGCTTATTAATTTAAACATTTACAAGTTCAGAATTAGACAAGAAGAGAGGAGTTTGATTCTGTAGAAAACAGGATACTTCTCGATTTAATGTCTTATTTCTATGATTTCTGGACTTTATTGTGCATCAACACTGGAGACAACATGTTGGGTCAAAAATAATCTGTATCGTGTTTGTTTTAACTCAGAGAAGAAGCAGAAAGTTGCTCCACTGCACCAACGGGGCTGAAAGTTCAGCAGTTAAGCAAAGTACTGTGACTTCCTGTGTGAGCTGCACCTCCGACTGTTCAGCAAACCAATAAAATCAACGTCTGCACTACGATAACTAACGTCCTGTTGTTTTCTCATCACATCCTCCTCATGCCTCGACCTCCCTGCAGCAGCCCCCCCCCCCCTCCAGTCTGAAAACCTCTGTCTTACAAAGAACATTACCACAATTAAACATAAAAACCCAAACATTCTTCATCTTCACAGGGGCTAATCTTTTACATTTTTTAAATTTAATTTCCCTTTGTTTATTTACAGTAACACCTGAACAGATTTCCAGTGAACTTGTTGGAACGATGGGACATTTTGGCTCAGATCTGGATCAATGAGCAGATACAGGATTTTTTTTAAAATCTCTTTCTTTGAGAGATTGTCTTTTACATTTTCACTGTATCTCAGGTTATAATTCATGGATATTTTATGTTTATATGTATTGGAAAGCATGAGGAGAGAGCGGGGACGCCATGCAGCGAAGGGTCAGAACTGAACCTGCAGCCGCTGCAGAACAGTCGTGGATTCCAATGAAAAAGGACTGATATCAATCCAGATTAGATGATGTGGTTTCTTAATGGGACTGTTGGTTTGTGTTCTTCTGAGTGTGAACCTTGAGTTTATCCCTTTTCTTCCAAACTCCGAGGACACTCATCACTCAGCTGGATCAACCATCAGGCCTCAGTCCACTGAGGGTCTCTACTGGAGCAGATGGTGAACAGTTCCTCTGTTCTCAGGCAGGAACATGTAACATATGTGCGTCTGGTCACATGCCCACGTGTCTTACGTCTTGGCCGCTGCAGAGTGGCAGCGGAGCCTGGAGGTTCTCTGAGGTCATGGCCTGCACACATTCAGCCACAGACACACTTCGCTCAACCAGCACGACAACAGCTTCATTCCCTCGTCCAGCCGAGTGAAGGTTTCATCAGGGTGTAAAGTCAGTCACACATCAAACCTTCAGATCCTGCACAAATCTCAAAGTGATAATCCAACAAAAACCTAATTTGAAGCTTCAGAAAAGAACAAAAACACCTTAAATCAAAACTTTGCCTGCAGACAAACATTTGAAGGTTTTATTTTGATCAGGTTTTTGGTTTATTTCATTTGAATTACAACAAATATTTATTCTAAATGAAGTTAATTTCAACAAATGTATTTATTTTTTCAATAAAGAACAAAGGCACCTGCAGTATAACCGAACCGGCTCCATAAACTAAGTATTGTATAAAGTATATAAAGGTTGGAAAAGCCACCGAACATCTGCGTGACGACTCTTCACTGCAGATGTGACTCTGAATAATTTATTGACCTTGTAACATGACGTCCTCCACTGTTCTCCACATAATCAGCTGCAAGAGACAGATGTTCAAATCTGCACAGCCACTTTCACTAACTCACAGCAGACTGCAGCGTCGCTACCACACGCACACGCACACGCACACGCACACACACACACACGCACACACACACACACGGCAGCAGCAGGCTCTAGAATACTTCATGTACACTGAGGAAAATGTCGGTCTGTGTTGATGTGCAAACGACTGACTTCCTGTCGTCGGTGCTGCATCACAGATGTTCCGTCTTTAAAATAAAAACTTTACATCTCATGACTTTTAAATGAAATGATCTCATGTAAACACACAAGCGCAGATCATCTATTAGTGGATGTTTTGAATCGTGGAGATGTAGATTTTCGTTTCCCTGACCCTCCACCCAGAGACGGTTCAGACTTCTGGTATCAACTGGTTTGATGTTCCATTAAGTTTCAAATAATACAGATGTGGCCCCTGAGCTCTTTATTGAAAACATTCCACCACGAGCAGCTCATTAGTGTTTAATCTGTAATAATTTACAATCTCTGGGGCCATCAGCTCGTATGTAAATGATCATTGTCACCATCAGTTTCCATTATGTGCAACTCATCTGTGCACAGACACACAAAACAGACCACACACACACACAACACACACACACACACACAGAGAGACAGTAAAAAAAAAAGAGCATACAAAGTGTTGCGTGTTCTGGTCCGTTTCCTTTGTCATCATGGAGACACAGATGTTTCACGTGTTCATATTCATGGAAGTAAATGTCCACTGGAGTGTGTGTGTGTGTGTGTGTGTGTGTGTGTGTGTGTGTGTTTTATGCAGATTTGCGTTTTATGCAGATTTGCGTTTCTCTCTGTTTGTTTTCTGTCTCTATGCATCTATCCGATTTCTGTCTTTTTCCAAATTTGTGTATATTTTGTTCACATCCACACACACACACTGAATCCCCCCCCCCATAAACACAGTGGAAAAGGGAGAAAACAATGACACAGAAATAAGTAAACAGATGAGCTGTTCTCTGCCCTGGGGGGGGGGGGGGGGGGGGGGGGGGGGGGGGGGGGGGGGGGGGGGGGGGGGGGGTGTATTGTGGTGCAGCCACATTAACCAAGATGACAGACAGATTTTCTGATGGATTCAAATTCACCTTCTGGTCTGTTTGTTTCATAACGACACACAAAAAACATCTGATCGCAAAGAGCGGAGGGAATAAACATATAACTGAGAGACAGAGGGAATCAAACTACAGACCGTGTAAGGTCGGAACACATGACCCCCTGACCCACAAGTATTTAGTCCTCATTACTCCACCTTTACTGATACACTTGGTCGGACCACAACCACCCCATCAAAGAGGTAGCAGTACACAAACGTAGGTGGGGGCAGCTGTGGCTTCTAACCAGAAGGTTGGCGGTTCGAGTATCTTTGGGCAAGAGACTGAACCAGGAACTACCCCGCATAGGAAAATAAAACTGCTGCTTATAGATATCAATGTGTGTGTGAATGGGTGAATGGCAGAGCGCTAAATAAATACACCAGAGGGTGAGTGGTTCAATTCCAAGTGCCAAAGTGTCCTATGGCAAGATACTCATGTATAATACGTCCCTCTCCTTCCAGCGCTGATGCCTGGACCGCACCCGTCTTCACACAAGGTGAAGACCATGTTGTCCAGGCTGATAACAAGGTGGAGGAAATGTGTTTCCAGACTCGAGCCTGTAATTCTGATTCAGCTTGAAAGTCAATGTTATACAAGAGGTGAAACAAAGGATGAAGAGCTGGAGGCAGAGTGTGAAAAACAGACAGGAGCATGTACTGACCTCATAATTCTCGGCTGTATACCGCAGAAATAAAAATCGATGTACAAGACAAGGAGGAGGAAGAGGAGGAGGAAGAGGAGAGGGAAACAGGAGAGGAAGGAGAGGGATGGAGTGATGAAGTGATGGAGGAGTTCAGGATGAAAAGAGCAGAAACTTATGAGTGAGTCTGAGACATAAACCCATGAAACCTGATATACAGCCACAATATCACCGGGGAATTACAGGCCAATGGGGCGAGAGGGCGAGAGACGGAGGAGGTAGAGAGGGAGCGTACTTCAAGAAGAAGGTGTCAGGAGGAGAGGACACAATCAAAAAGAGGAGAAGGAGGGATATCAGACAGAAGATGTGCAAGGAATGACTTGACAAATAAAAAACAAAGATAGGAGGAAGGAAGAAGAGGACACGTTCAGACACAACTTTTATTTCCCAGAGTTCATGTCTGAAAACAGCCGTCGGGATCTGAAGGTTCCCGGTGGAGATGAGAGAGGTTTAGGATTTTTAATTATCTTGCTGAAAAACTAACTAACTAACAAATAAGCAAACAAACAAACCAGTTCTGGATCTGTTTGCTAATTTTTCTCCAGATGTATAGTTGGATTTTATATATTATATATTTTCATGTTTACATTTTTAAGTTTAATTTAAATCTATCCATCCATCTAACAAACAGACAGGGGTGAAAACAGGTGATAATGAGGTACAAACTATTTTCAGTCTTTATGTTAGAAACAGAAAGAAGAAAACACATTTCTTTAATTTTTCAGAATGTAGAACTTTGCAGAGAAGCATTAAACTGCGACAGTCTGAGAAATGAATCCTCTGACTGTCTGGGACAAGGTCGTCCAAGCTTTTATCTGAGTGAGATCCTCCATCGCTCGGCCTCTGAGAGACGTCACTCCAGATGCTCTCAGGCTTCAGCTGAGTCAGGACAGAGAGAGAGAGAGAGAGAGAGAGAGAGAGAGAGAGAGAGAGAGAAAGAGACAGAGAGAGAGACAGAGAGAGAGAGAGAGAGAGAGAGAGACAGAGAGAGAGACAGAGAGAGAGAGAGAGAGAGAGAGAGAGAGACAGAGAGAGAGAGAGAGAGAGAGAGAGAGAGACAGAGAGAGAGAGAGAGAGAGAGACAGAGAGAGAGAGAGAGAGAGAGAGAGAGAGAGAGAGAGAGAGAGATTTAAGGGGAGATTGGAGAAGCTCGGACGCTCGAAGACGTTCTTCAAGTAATTGAGCGGAGATTAAAATAAAAAGCTCTTTATGTCAGAGAGATGAAAAATAAACATGAAGAAGAAAGGTCACTGATGTGGAGGGAAAGGAAAAAGAGACGGGGCAGATAAACACTGAAGCACAGACGGAGGAAGAAGAGAAAATAAAGTGGAGGAAGACAGAAAACAATAAAGCAGAGCTGGCGGGAGAGGGAGAGGAGGAGGAGGATGAGGATGAGGATGAGGAGGAGGAGGACGAGGAGGAGGAGGAGGACGAGGAGGAGGAGGAGGAGGAGGAGGATGAGGAGGAGGAGGAGGAGGAGGAGGAGGAGGAGGAGTAAATTCATGGCTGCTGAGGTTGAGAAGTAAAGAAGCTTCTATTCAGGAGCTGCTCGTGTCCAGGAGTGGATGAAGTTAAATAAATCTGTACTTTACTTAAGTTGATATATATTTAGGTACTTTTTTTTACTTCATTACATATATCTGTAAATATCTGTACTTTCTACTCCAATAAACTTCGTCTTACTTGTACACATTGTTTTTCTGATATTTTTAAAAGTAAGAATGTTGATGTAGTAAACTTTATTAGAGAATAGGCTATAATTACATTTTTTATCACTGTTAGATACATAAACCATTGAGTCAAAAATCTGAGAGCAGATGTTTCACATGTGTTCTGCAGGGGGGATGGTGTTAACCACTGCACCACCGTACCGGCCAGATTTAAAATCATGTAACCATTCAATAAAAACAGAGAAGCAGGTCGACTACAGACCTTCAGAACAACACGAGCTACCTGACGTTATGTGCCCCCCCCCCACAGCAGCCTCCAGGCCTTCCTCCTCCCAACACCAACCCACATCCAGACCAAACATGCAGCTCCCACCAAAATGTCGAGCCTCCCCCGGGGCAGAGAACATGGTTCTGATTGTACAGAGACGGAGCTCGACCCCGCAGCCGAAAACACAAACCTCCTATTACTCAGATTCTACAGCAGAAGTGGGCGACATCCTTTATGAGGGACGACGTTTCACTGTAACTCGACTGGTTTATCAGAAGAGAAAAGTCTCTGACCGCGAGCAGCGAAGGTCAGACTATCATCTCGTGTTAAGAAACCGAGCGTCAGAGACAGAAGCTTCATTCAGAGAATGGGGTGGGGGGGGGGGGGGAGTACTGGGGAGGTTAATGGGATTTAAGGCTTTAATTAATGATGAAATATATTAATGCTGCTTTTCATACCACATTTGCTTTTATTTACATTTACACCAGCTAGTGTTTCAAATCGTCTCGGACCGATGTTTAAGTCCAGTCAACATATGAAAAAGTTAACAGCCTCTGATAGAAAGTGGGCGGTCCCACGCCACCAACGGCCGCTCATCAGTGTGGATCCAGAAATCTGAGCTCATTTTCAAATCTATCCTGAAACTGAACCTCTGAACCACGACGTGGTCGACCATCCAGAGACGTCCCGTCCTCTGCTGACCCTCAGCTGTCACACACACTTCTCACACTTCTTCTGAGTGGGGGGCTCTCCCCCCCCCCGTAGTTTCCTGCCGAGCATGATGACGAGTGCCTGTGTCAGAGGTTTGAACGGCTCCGGACCACCCCCGCTCCTCAGACATGGTTTAGCCCGGCTTGTTTATCTTGTCCAGAAACGTGTTCAACGTCCGAAGATCCCATGACCTGGATGACTGAGAATCTTCACAGTTACAATAGTCACCACAGTGTGTGTGCAGCTGCTGGAGTTGTTGCTCATGGCTGGACCACGAGATAACTTACAGATAATTAATAAGTCGAGTATCTCCCAGCTCCGCGTTCTAAAGGAATTCTCTAATTTACGTCATGTTCAAATTTCAACACAACTCGTAATATTCCGACGTTGTTTCCACCGTATTTTCATCTGCAGAAACATCATCTGTTTGAAACATCACAAACATAAAAACACTCGGCTCAGGTGGAAAAGTTGGTGCATTGATAAAAAATGAAATGAAGCCGATTAAACAGTGACGCATGAAGCATGTGATTCAAATGTCACTTGAGCGTTCACATCAGATCTGAGTGCAGCGATGAGGAATCTGAATACGTGAACCAAACCACTTCTGTCGCAGGAAAACTCGGACACAGCTGCAGACTGGTCCCCACAACAGACTCAAAACACAACTAACCTCATTCACCACCAACACGAGATTCACGTCACACATGACCACGGATCAGAGCCGCTGTAGAAACAGTCTGTACATTATATAAACTGTAAATGTGTCACGTCCAGATAAGTCTCATGATCTGACCCACATGAGATTAGAATCACGTCCCGAGGTCGTAAACAACGTTAGACTCTTCTTACAGTTTGATCGGAAACATCATTTAAATATCGTTTTCAGTTGATGGTGTGAGCCGACACATGAGAAGGAGCTGGGGTTGGGGGAAGGTTAATGGAGTTCAGGCCCATGGGCGGGTCCGTGGAGTGGAGGGGTCAACACCAGGATTAGGAGCAGAAGAAGAATCTGTGATGTCAACAAACGCAGAACAACAATGTGTGTGGACTGAAACTCTATTGGTTGAACAGCAGGGACATGATTCTATTGTCTACATGGAAGATTCAGCCTCTATAATAAAATAACATGTATAATATTATCAGCAGGAAAATGAAACAGAGACGACTGTAAATCTGTCTCCATTCATTTCTTCATCCTCAAACTGTAACTGAATCTTCCCACAGCTTCTCCTCCCCTGTAACAGTGGCCATTAT
>NC_047155.1:1292257-1381168 GCF_009819705.1 Hippoglossus hippoglossus
TTCCATTTGGGTCAGAGTGAAGCCCTCGCTTACATAACCCCACCGCCGTCTGCAGCCGACAACCACCGGAGTCTCGGTGGGAGGGAAGGCAACACGGTGAAGATTTAGTTCTGTGGGTTATTAAGGTGAAGGAATAAAGAGCCGTGCAATAAAGAGATTAGGAAGAAACCAGCTGTAGGATGAACTCTTGTGTTAGCCTTAGCAGAGTGAGGCCTGGAGGCTCCACAGAAAACGCTGAGCTCCATTTTGTTCTGTGAAAGCCCGACTGCGCTCTGACTGAGCTGCTGAAGTTAGAAAGAAACTTTCACTTTTCTGCACCGATCCCTGAAAAGAGGCCGAAATAAGAAGCAGGAGATCATTGTTCTGCCTCCCAGCTTCTTTGAAACTAGTTTGAGGAGCTGCCTTCACAAATCGATATCATCTGCAAACCTGTCAAACTTGTGCCGGTCAGTTCTTCAGCTGCAGATACTTGAGGAGGACGTTTAAACTTCCTGAACCAGAACCTGCAGCAAATAAATATAAATCCTCCAACGGACCCAACACTCCCTTAAATTCATATTCACATTCATATCTGATTTTATTTCAATATCCATGAATTATTCCCTGTGAAATCAGTGAAATTGTCAAAAATACCACAAAGTTGAAGTCAGTGATGAAGAAAACTCCTGGATTTTTGTGTGTGTGTGTGTGTGTGTGTGTGTGTGTGTGTGTGTGTGTGTGTGTGTGTGTGTGTGTGTGTGTGTGATCCACAAACTCCTGACAAACAAACAGGATTTATATCCAAAAGAAGAAATGCAAATGAAAATATGAGTAACCTGCATCAGGCAGTGGTGCAGTGAGAATAAATCAATTCACAAAAATCTACATTATATTCACCGCAGATTATTACAACGTGAAGCTCGGTGATCGTGATGATGACTAATGACGTTTGTGCGCTGACACAGAAACCAGATGGTCCAACAAGAAGAGCACCAACTCAGCTCATTAATTATTTGTCATGAACTAATCGCCCAGCAGCTGAAGAGGAGCAGGATTTCTGCTCCTTCCTCAACAGTCAAAATGTAAAAATTAAATTAATACGAACATCAGACAGATGCCATTTTGCTCAGAAGCTTCGCTAATTGACTGGAGGAAAATGCTGCGTGTTTACACATCAAAATGCAGCTTCACGGGGAACGTGGGGCATGATGGGAAATACACAGCGACGGCAGAGGAGAGAGAGTTTCAGCTGCTGCTCAGCCTCATTACGTCTGAATTCTCTAACATTCACCATGTGTACTGTTGTTTTTCCTTTCAGATTCATTTGCTCCATGTCTGTTGGTTCGCAGCAGCTGTAACCGTCCGTCCGTCCGTCGGCCTGCGTCCATCTCGTCCTGCAGTAATTGATTTGTTTGAAGTGGGACAGGCGGAGACTGAGGCCTGCTGGTGATGTGTCTCCGGACAAAAGAGGCATTAGCCAGGATTAATCTGGATTAACGAAGAGAAATTCTGATGGACAGGGACCCCCCCCCCACAGACACACACACACACCCCGATCCACTGAGCCCAACCCCCAACGCACAGAAACACCCCCCCCACTGAGAGAAGAATGTCAGGTACAGGACCAAAGACAGGAAATGAGCAGAAACAAAGAAGAGGGACAGAGGGACGTTGGTACAGCGACATCACAGCCGCACGATTCGCCTCCAGCGACATCGAGTTTTCCTCTGAGAACAAAATCTGCATTAAAGACTGAGCCGAGCTGACTGATGCAAACTGATGAGTAAACCCCAATCTGAGAGTCCTAATCTCCCTGCGACGACGTTCATCTCCATCCCACCATTACTGTAAATAACATGAGAGAGAGGGAGAGGGAGAGGGAGAGAGAGAGAGAGAGAGAGAGGGAGAGAGAGAGAGAGAGGAGGAGGAGGAGGAGGAGGAGGTGGACAGAGAGAGAGAGAAATGGATAAATCAGGAAATGAAGGGAAAAGAGGGAGAACGATGGAGGTGAAAAGGGAGAGAACGAGAGACGAGAAGGGGGAGGAAGAGGAGGAGGAAGAGGAGGAGGATGAAAGATGGAGAACCCCCCACAGGCAACTGTTAAACTGACTTAATCAGATCAACTTACTGACCTGGATAAACTCTGCTTGACTGGAAATACAACTACTCACATAGTAGTGTGTGTGTGTGTGTGTGTGTGTGTGTGTGTGTGTGTGTGTGTGTGTGTGTGTGTGTGTGTGTGTGTGTGTGTGTGCGTCATCGTACCGGTGTGTAATCACGCTGATGAAATTAAGGGACAGAATAAAGTAACACAGACGAGAGAATAGAGGAGAAAAGCTTCAACTCAACTTCTACGAAGCCTCCGACAGGTGATTGTCTTTTCTCGTTCGCACAAGATAAATAAATAGTGTTTGGACTTTTGGACCAATCACAGGAAGTAGAGACAGAATTAAACAATAGAAGAAGAAGAAGCAGCTGCAGTCTTTACCTCCGACGATACAATGTTTGAACCACGAGGACGTTCATCTGGTGCATTTGAACTAGTGTAGAGTACTGTAGTACTGTGGAGTACTGCGCCTGAAGGTGCTGATTCTGCTAGTAATACCATCATGATGTTACCATGGCAACCAAATGAAGCGCTTGATTAATTTCCGTGAAACCAAAACTAACATCAAATGAAACTATTGAACAAACATGAAGCTTCAGACTCTCAGTGAGGAAACGACCTGAGTCAGCATCCAAGTCTTACTTTTTATTCTCAAATCCAAAAATTACGAGGTGCAGAAGAACCCGGACGGTGATAAAGACAAAACAAGACAATCCTCTTTGAAATAAACGAGTGAATCTGTCACTGCAGACATGCTTTGCTCAGCAGCAGCTCGTTGACGTCCTCTGAACCTCGAGCTTGTTTGGAAAATGAAGTGGAGTTTTGAGGGAAGCTTTCCTCTGCCCACTTCGACCTGCCCATCAGAGCTGAAGCTTGATTCTCTCCGGACGGTCGATGACATCAAGTCAAATCATGCAGTCGTGCCGTCAGCCTGGAAATAAATCAAAAACGGGAATATGCTGGGATTTCATAAAAAGACTGAGAGGAGAGGAGGGGAGAGGAGGGGCTCGACCAATCATGAGTCAGTGTCAGCTGTCAATCATGACGTCTCAGCCTGTTTTTACATCTTCAAATTAAAACCAAGTTGATCAGAACTACCTGAAATGACTGAAACCATTTTTTAGTCTGGTCTGTGTCCCATCTGCTCACATGGAGGAGGCTAGCGTATAACCTATACTGCAGCCAGACACCAGGGGGCAATCAAGGCAGTTTGGCTTCACAGGGAGAAGTTCAGCAGCTCTAACACTCTGGAGCAGTGTGGACGGCAGAGTTCAGCGGGTTCTCGTTGGTTCTGTGTGTGTCTGCTGTTCCTCTGCAGCTAACATACATGATCGTGAGCTTTTTACGGGTCGATGCACAATCGTGTATGTGCGTGTGTAGGCGTCACCTCGTTGTGTGTGTGTGTCTGAGGGCACGTGGGAATGTGCCCGTTAAGCATTCCTCACAGCGAGCGGCCCGACGAGCCCCTGCACTGTGGCAGGACTTTCCTTTGTCCCACGAGACAAACAAACCTATTTATAAAAGGACGGCACAGACTCTCTGGCACAGAGTTACATCACCGATGCAGAGTGGCCTCAGGTCGGAACCCAGCCAGTGTTTGATCATCGCACGCCAAATGTTTCAAGCTGCACGCGGCAGACTTCTGTGCAGGAATATAACAGTGATGTCAGTGTCAAAAAAAACTGAACTGCACTGAAGTCTGTCAGCGCAGAATGTGAGATCACAGACGTCCGAACCCAACCACGGTTCAGTTGGATCCGGACCAAGACCGTCTCGTTTGGTCGCACCACATTTTGGTGCGTTGGTCCACGGAACCTTTCACACCTGATATTTAGGTTCAGACTAAAGTGAAACGACCAAACAAGGAGTGAACGAGTCCTGTGAGAGAAGTGAGACCTCGATCTACCTGATCTGCACAGAGACGACACATTAGTCATAAAGGTGATCTGATCTATGACACAGGTGAGACTCAATAAAGTGTGTTTTTCATTCGTCAGTGATCCGTGGAAGCACACGTGAACGTCTCCTTCAGCGTAAATACAAACCAATCCTCCGCTTCACAGCGAGTCTGCTCGTTGATCATCGACGAGCTGCGAGTCGTCACACTTCACACACTGAGCGTGATTTACCACGACTCACCACAGACAGATGCGTGTTCAGAGAGAGACACAGGAACATGAAAGAGCCGCATGTGGCTTCTGGCTCCAGTCAAGTCTTATTGTGTCACCGCCGCGCCTGCAGCTCCTGCACATGATATTATTAGTTTGCTCTGAAACGTCGTCGCTCAGGCATCAGGAGCCGTGACTCACTCAGTGATGAATTTTCTGGTTTTTGTTTGTTGGCTGATGGATGATTCTCTCTGCGCCTCCCAGATTAAAAATATTTTAAGGATTTTTTTTACAGACGTAAAGTTTTCTGGCAACTCTTTCCGAACATCATTCCATATTCACTGGTCAGGTGAAGACATGTGGGAGGAATCATCCACCTGACAGCCCCCAGCAAGGGGTTGTATGAGGTTCTGTCTGTGAGAACTCAAATATCAGAGTCCAGAATTCCAGAAAACGTCCAATTTTACAGACCTTTTCCAGGAGTTCATCTCAAAACGTTTTTTGTTAAGGATATTTTATTCACTCAAACAGGGAACGTGACTCTAATGTCCCAGCTCATGCAGAAGTTGAAGGCTCAGATGAAATGAATAATTAAAAGTCAACTGGTTGAATTATATTTCGTATGTGAAGAGGAATTAAGTGCATGTGAAATGATGGTATTTTTTACGTAGCTTCCCTCCCACCTTCCTCCTGTGTGTGGGCATCGCTCTGTCTCATCACGACCCCTCCCTCTCTCTCAGACCCACACACAGTTCTGCTAATGCAAAATCAAGATGTGCGCATAAAGCACAAAGGACTCGGAAGAGAAAAGAAACCAAACTAAAGCAAAGAGCAGAAATCCGGAGTGAGGAGACACTAATGTGATCCAGAGAACGAGGAGTATCATGGGGATGAAGAGCGTGCTCTGTGCAGAGGGCCACCCGGGCTACAGAGAAATGTAATTGGCAGAAAAAAGGCAGCAAGCAGCAGGGGCTACAGCTGAGGCACATGGCCGCCGGCTGAAAAACACAGGACGTAACCGGCGTAAAACAACATTCTGAGAGCTCTCACAAGAACAAAGACTCCTAAATGGATTTGGATCAGTAGGGAGTTTACTGGCAACAGCTTTGATTGGCTGTTCCACAACAACACTGTCTCATTTCTGAGGGAATCCAACGCACACAACGGGATCAGTGAGCAAACTCACAGCAAGAGCAGGTTGATGAGCAGCAGGACACCACACACAGGGAGGAGACTTCAGAGTCACTGCCTCTCACTGTATGAGCTAAATGAGACGTTTTCTGTTCATCTACAGGTTGATCACTATAATTAATGTTCAGAAAACACATCACTGTCCACAGACTGTCCGTCGCTGCAGCTCCTCTTTTCAGCCTCTGTCTCTTCCTGAACTCCACAGTGGACAAAGTTTAGTCTTTAACGGTCTTTAAAGATTCTCTATAACAGAGACACAGGCCTTCACAGGTAAGACTATCTCTGCATTTAGCTGCAGATTAAAGTCTGGAGGGTTTCATTGAATAATATCCGTATTTAAGGGGGTTTGAAGTTGGTTTAAAATATTTGTGCTTAGTGGAACCTTATAAATACACAACACAGGAGTTTCCTGAAGGTTGAGTTCTGTTCATATCTTTGTGTGGTGAAGTTCGCCTCTTTACCTTTGTTATTAAACAGCGTTTTATCACGACGACAACTTGCTCATCGCACGTTTGTCTCTCTCTCTCTGTCTGTCTGTAAACTGTGGCTGTTAATCCGTAACTTAACCTTAAACAAGTTTCTTTGTTGCCATTAATCTTCACTAGTGTTTAAATTGTCCAATAACTAGTCTTCATAAATTAGTATAATACCAGTTGATCCATAAACTGTAAAAAAAAAAAAAAAAAAGTGACGAAAAAGCTATGATCTCCCCCTGGTGGCTGGCTGCAGTACATGTGATAAACCCTCCTCCGTGTTAGTAGATGGGACTTGGTGAGTTTGGTTTCATTCAGTTATTCGATGATATAAAGAGATCGATCTCTCCATGTTTGTATCCGTTTGTATCCGGGACACTTTGGCTTCGTTTGTGGAGGAAGTGGAGATGTGTCGTCCATCTTTATTTCCAGCCTACGTACGGATCAGAGGGGAGTAACTGTTCTCCTTTGTTTGTTTGTTCAAGAACAGAAAAGGGTGTGAAACTCTTCATCATGATGAGCAGCAGCCTGATGCAAACATTTGCTTCCCTGACGACTTCAGAAAAACGAGCTGAAGCGAGCGGTGATGTCAGCCGGATGTATTTAGAAACTGCCACTGCAGCTGGAGAAGGAGCACAGAGTCCACTCAGGCGAGGTCGGGACAGCCTTTTGTCGTTTTTCATTTTATGCAACCGTTGTATTCAGGCTCCGGCCGAACTATAATAAAAACTCTACTCGAAAGAAGAGGAGCACTCAGGATGAAATAAGCTGAAATGACAAAAACAGAGATGTAGCTCGGAAACCAACGTCCCGCTCTGAAGTCACGCTTGACTTCACATTAAAGCTGCGCGGCTTATAAATTTTATATAGAAATGAAAATAGAAGAGACACGGACTTGGGAGAATAAAGCTCCGAAGAAGAACATGCAACACTTAGACAATTACAACACAACCGTCAGCTGTTACGTCAACTCTATGGAGCTGTGAATAAAGATGGACGACATGACATCGACCAAAAGTGAAGCCAAAGTGTCTGGATCGCCCCCTGGTGGCTGGCAGCAGTGCAGGTCACAAACTCCGCCTCAAAGTAGACGTTAAATAAATGTTTCTGTCATTTCAGGTCGTTCTTATCTCACTGATGTTTGTTCAAGTGTTTCTGATCAGTTTGGTTTGAATCAGTTGTTTGATGATATAAAAAACGGGCGGAGATGTCCTGATTGACAGCTGACACGTCCTGATTGACAGCTGACACTGACTCAGCTTTCATATGCAGAGTATTTTGGCTTCATGGTCGTGGGAGGAAGCAGAAACACGATGTGCATCCTTGTTTTCAACCATGTCCGTGTGTTTGTTTGTTTTTGATTACACATAAACTACCAGACAGATTACCACGAAACTTGGTGGAAGGATGAAGTATGGATTAGGGAAGAACTCATTAAACTTTGATGTGGATCCACATCAGGGGGCAGAATTCTTTAATTCATGGATCCTGATGAAAAGAACCAGTCCTGTTCAGGGGACTGATGAGTGTGTGCACTTTGGAGCAGCGTGATTGAATTCGAAGGGATTATCGGTGCTCGGCGGAGGTAAGAGCTCCACCAAGTCGCTCTTTGGGCCTAATTTCAATGTCAATTTAACTTTTCAGTGAATCCACAGTGAAAAACAAGGTGAAACAACAGATATAATTCATGGGGAGAATAAAAGAATACATCAAAAGATCCCTCACGCCTGAAACAACATCCTCAGCACGCTGCACTAGAGTGAACTGCATTTACTTCTCCCTCCTCTCCCCGATATCGTGCTGCTGTTCCCTGTTAGCGTCTCTTCTTCCCTCCGCTCGTATCGTTTTACTCAACAATCTGTCGCCTCCATCGCTCACGAGGAGGAGGGGGGGGGTGGAGGGTAATGAGGTCAGTAGCACTTATCTGCAGCGGCTGAACGAGGGATGAAGAGGATGCTCTGGGCTTTTTGCTCACTCTCCACATTTCAACGTCTCTTCACCTCCTCTTCCCTCAGCTGTGTTTCTGTCGCCTCACGTTACACTTCCCCCTCTTTTCCTCTAATTCATCTTTAATCACAGCTTCACTCCAAAGTCTCTCGGCCTCTTTTGCTTCCCTCTTCTGTTGCTATTAATTTTTTATTTCTTCATCATTTTCGAACACCTTTGACTTTACCTCCCTCCGTCGCTCCCTCCCTCTTACGTTACATGTCCTTCACTGCCTCTTCACCCCCATGTTGAATTTGCCGACTGTTCGAGTTGCACCCTTGTCTTCCTCCTTTCTCAGTTTCCTACTTCCTTGTCTTTTCTCCTCTCTTTCCTCTCGCTCTGCTGACTCGTCAGTTTCAGTCCATTTCCCTCAGCTGGCCTTTCTTCCAAGGTCGTGATCTATTGATTGTTAATTGGCTTTATTAACTGAGGCTGTAATTAACAAGCAGACAGAAGTTAAGAGTCTGTTGTCACTGCTTCTATAATCAAGACAAAAATAAATACAACTTCCTGAATCTTTTGCATTTAAAGCAAAGAGAAAAATCCCACAGCTGAACTCAGTGCCCCCCCCTTCCTCCCTTTATAAGCCAGACATCCATCCATCCAGCTGTCAAGCAGATTTTACGCAAACTTTTAAAATGTCACAAAAAATGAAATGCGAATTAGATGCGTTTCCAGCAGCTGGGCTGAGGCGAATAAATCAAGCTCTCCTAAATGTCAGAAAAGCCATTCAGGAGAAAAATGGTGGGGACTTTACCCAGAATTCACCGCTGTGCTTCTTTAGACTCAAATAATGTCGGCACAGTTCATACGTTCACGCAGAAGGACGCAGCAAACAGTGGCTGCAGAGAACTGCTGTGCATTGACTCTGAAATATTTCTCACATTAAAAATTCTGGTTTTTGAGTCGTGGGAAGTTTTTTTTGGGTCAATGTGTGTTTGAGATAAAAGAGCAGCTACATGAGGATTAATCAAAGATCAGGATCAGACAAAATTCCCTTAATCTAATATCATTATCACAAGAATTTAAAAAAATCCATTCAGGGAGTTTCAGAATATATTAAAGACGTTATTCTTGAAAGTGATCGATGCAGACGAGAGTAATTATCCTCCAGCTTTGAAACTTTTTATCTTTTTTCAGGATCTAATTTTCTAAAATATTCTGTTGACAAAGCATCAAACCCCCGTGACGTCACCCGTTGGTTTGTGAGCTGCCGCCCGCACCCATTGGACGGTACTAGCTGTCAATCACACAAACAAAAAGCTTGATCAATGACTCACTCAATGACACACACACACACACACACACACACACACACACACACACACACACACACACACACACACACACACACACACACACCTTGAATATGATTCTAAACTTGTCACCTCACATCTGGTGGCTCTGCTGTTTGGTGTGTGTGTACATGAGTATGTGTGTCTGTTAAAGACTAAGACAGTATCACGTGTTGGCACAATACCACTAATGTGTCATGGCACATGGGCACATGGGCACATGGGGGCACACACACACGCACACACGCACACACACACACACACACACACACACACACGCACGCACTCAGCCCCTGTTCGCTCTCGCACACACGCTCCGATAATAATAAAGTGGGGCAGGCAGATCAGCCAGATGTTTGTTGGTACCTCTTGGCGTGTTAGTGTTTGTGCGTGTGTGTTGTGTTGTGTGTGAATTCATAAGCAGGTGCAGCTACTGTACGTCCGACCATGCAGGAGTAAATACGCGTGTGTGTGTGTGTGTGTGTGTGTGTGTGTGTGTGTGTGTGTGTGTCCTTCTGTTCATCCATCCGTCCATCCATCCATCTGTATTAGTTCACAGCGCCTTTTGTCTGTATCATGGTGAGGAAATAAATAAATATGAATCCTCACACTGGCAGTTGAAGTAGAGAATGTGTGTTTGTGTAGCTAACTGCTCCCTCCTTTCTTTTGTGTTTGCAGCAGAACAAACATGTGTGCGGGCGTCACTTTGTTTCCCCTCGGTCTCTGTGCCGCGTGCCGCGTGCCGTGGCCTCGCCGCCCCTCTGTGCACCAGCATTAGAGTGAACCAGTGTCCAGATGGCCGGGCTCTCTGTTCCTGCCCTGAAAGTGGAGCACTGGGCTAAGCTTCCATTATACAGGCTTAAAAACACACTAATCACCCAACAGCACTCTGCACTACTGCTGCTTTTAGAGGACGTGTGTGTGTCTGTGTGTGTCTGTGTGTGTGCGTGTGTGTGTGTGTGTGTGTGTGTGTGTAATCTCAGTCCCACTCTGTCTCTAGGTAGACTATCACTGGTTAGACGAGCTCTGTCCCATTACTCTCACGTCTCTTCATTAATAAATAGAAACGTTCTGATACCATTTTTCCCGATAAAGATTCCATGAACTTATTTATCATATTGAAACAGCTGGATGCTTCTAACCCTGATCGACGGATGGTCGGATCAATCAACTCCACAAGTTTGTCAATTATCTTGATTTCTAATTTCCTGCATCGTTTCAATGTGGTTTTTAATTTTGTTAAGTTGCGTTAGTGGGTATAGAAACCGATAATGACGATAAGGAAAACCACAAACAAATATTACAGGACAAAAAAAACAGAACATGTACAAATTATAGTACAGGTTATATATTAGTATAAAATATAAAATTGCACATATAAAGGTAGGACAGAAAAGAAAATCTGTCACGTTGGTGAATTATTCAAAACTTGAATTTATAAGATTGTTTGTGTTTTATTCGGCAACAAAAGCGGAAATCACTTCCTCTCCGCTGCTTTATCTCTCAGATAAAACTGCAGTTTTATGTGAGAGATACTAATACACTTTAAAGACGTGGTATCACATCAGAGGCCATTCTGAGGCTGGTGTCTGAACAAACACATAAAGTTATTTAGTTATTACTCAAACTTGTTGTGTGTGAGAAATGTTAAATATGAAAGTGTCCTTACTCCGTCCTTTATACTTTCCAATTAAGTTTCCTTACATGTTTTACCTCCTGAATCTGAACGATTTCTCCTAAACACTCAGCCCACGTTCTGTTTTCTGTTAAACAGCGATTAATCAGCGCGAGACCTTTTTTATCAAAAATAGATTTGTCTCCTGTCGGGACTCATTTGCTGAGTCTCTCCGAAGAAAGTGTTTGAGCTGCGCTGATTGAAAAAGCAGCTCTTCGGAGACGGAGCACTCGTTCCCATTGACTTCGGTCCAACACTTAAAGTTTTAAAGTTATTACGTTAGCGTCTGAAGAAATCTACTCTTGGCAGCGTCGCCTGCAACAATCAATCAACACATTAATGAGCATCACGGCCGAGCAGAGAAACGCTGCCACGGGGAAACACCCGGCTGCACTGGGGCCGCTGCTGGCAGAGAGAGGAGCTGCTGGCACTGCCGAGCTTCATCGGCCAATTCAGTGTGTGTGTGTGTGTGTGTGTGTGTGTGTGTGTGTGTGTGTGTGTGTGTGTGTGTGTGTGTGTGTGTGCGTGCGTGCGTGTCAAAGCTGCCTGGACATCTTGGCCTGGTGCGATGCAGCAGCTCCACAGTGCCAGTTCAAGCCCAGATGCTTTGGTATCAAGTCTACGATTGTTAGGAAACTGTAAATGACCAATTATAATTATCCTGTATAAAAAAATTATGTAATAAGATAAATTAAGAATTTGATCTCAAAGTTGTTAAAGAACCGTACGAGCACCGGTTGTTCTGCGCTGACAAAGGAGCCAGAGGGAAATAACATAAGATTTTCTTCATCAACAAATAAATATAAAAGGAAATTTGAAAATCTGAAATCCTGATTTCATGCGTTTGTTCTTCTGTTTGTTCCGTTTTCACTCAGCATCTCCGTCGTCTCTCCTGATTCAGCAGGTCCAGACCTCCCTGGGTGAACTGAGGGCTGCAGACACACACACACACACACACACACACACACACACACACACACACACACACACACACACACACACACACACACTGTGCACCACCTGTCTGCAGCTGTCTCCTGTGTGACTTTGAAAGCTCTCCCACATGAACCCAAGAGTTTCTCTGTTTCTCCCTCACCAGCTCTTTAGAAGAACTGGGGCTTGAACCTTTGGTCGCTGCCGGAGAACTCAAGCCTCTGTAATCTGTATTTGTAATGAAGACTGGACCCGATGGTGACGGCCGAGGCCTCATGACATGAACAACCCACCTTTAATCCCGTGTCTCTGTGTTGACTCGTCATTAATCTCTTGTGATGAAATCATTCTATTTTTACGTCTTCTCTCTTCCTGTAAAACACGTCACACTGTTTGATGGAGCCGGCAGCGATCCGGTAGGTGGAGCAGCGGTATCAAGGTCCCGCCCATGCACACACTCGACCAATAACAAGTCGGCCTCAGCTGTCAATCATGACGTTTCACCAAAGTGTCCCTCGGATGTCCTTTAAGTGCGTTGATGGATCAAGATCTATGAATTAAGACGTGAAAAAGATTCCTGGATCCGCCAAAAGGTCACGAGCTCTTCCTTGAAAATCTGCAGAGGTGAAGATGATTCCTCCTCTTCAGTGGAACTGTTCTGGGCTGGAGACGTTCACTCCGGTCACATGACACATGTTTTCCTGTTAATCTTCATCATCGTGTGAGTGGAGTCAGTGAATCAGTTCTTAAAGATGACACTGTATGTATATAAACCCTCCTCCTCCTCCTCCTCCTCCTCCTCTGTGTGTGTTTGTCTAACATCAACACTGAGTGTGTATCTGATGTTCTACTCTCCTGAGCTGTCGTTGCTAATTCGCTCGTGTGCGACCCGGAAGTGAAACCCTGTCTACATACTGTGGAGGATTGTTGCACATTACAGGTTTAATATCTGCTCGTCTCATCCCGGAGAGAAGAAGCTGAGTCAGCGCCACTCAGTGATGTCACCTTCCATTCGCCCTTCCTCCCACAAGCCACTGCAGCTGCCCCATGCTTCTTCGGGGAGTGGATGGGTGTCAGGTTGCACATCTCATTGATTGCGAGCAGCTAGCTTAGCGGTCACAGTGGAGTCAGATCAGTCATCCAGGAACCGGACCCTTCAAAATAAAAGGTTTTACCCCCGAGAGCTGGTATATAAATTATTTACTATTCAGTTTGACACATGTGCACGTCGGCCTGATGGAAATCTGACTGACATAATAATCTACTCCAATTGTGTGTGTAATTCATTTATCTATTTAAAGTCCTGTGACAGTCAGCGGCTCTGAGGAGCGACTGCAAACACACAGACAACACTTGAATACTCTAAAGGGAAAAGTTAGAAAAACTATTTCGGAAAACGTCTTCCTCCCCCTCACTGTGTGTGTGTGTCTGTGTGTGTGTCTGTGTGTGTGTCTGTGTGTGTGTCTGTGATCTTAATCAATCAGATCAATCAAATACACTTTATTGTCCCCCTGGGGAAATCTTTCTTGGGCCACAGTGCTACAGCAGCTGCAGAACAGATTGTGAAACAAAAAACTAAAACCAGTGCAAAAGGACATATCGTGAAAGATCCAGATGTGCACGGTGCTGGTGTGGATCCTCCACTCAATAATTCACCAATAATTTGCCAAAAGACCAAATAAAATAAAAGGGCTGGAGACTGTGAACCCACCGAGGAGGTTTATGTCTTCAGAAGTTACAGAGAAGATTGAGTCTCAATGATAGAAACTGCTCTTCAGCTGTAAAGTTTCCTTTCTGTGCACACGGGGTTATTTGTCTCTTAAAAACCTCTGGATGTTTTTATCACAATAATGTATTTCCACATGATTTCAGCAGCTGTTTGATGATATTTCATTTGAGTGACTCTTGAAGATCTAGCCTGCAATCCAGTCCACTCACATGCATTACCCAGCATCCTCCTCTCTGTCTCTCTGTCACACACAAACAGTAGACGAGGTCAGATGCACCTTGCAGCCTGCAGCACACGCAGTGAGTCGCGAGCCTAAAAAAAGACCTCACAACAACATGTGAGTCCGTGTGTAAAGACCAGAGGACATGTGTGTGCGTGAGGATCTGCAACACGTCAGTAACTGAACACAGCGTCTGAGGCGTGTGTGTGTGTGTGTGTGTGTGTGTGTGTGTGTGTGTGTGTGTGTGTGTGTGTGGGTAAAACTCGAGAGTCCATGCACGTTCCAACAAGTCACAGAAAGTTGTTTAGCCCTGATGTGTTTGTGTTGTTGAACTAATCAACATGAATATTCACACATAAAAACACCTGATGTTAATGAGCTCGATGACAAAATCAATAAAACGTAGAAGCTGAAAAGAAGATGACGAAGATTCAGCTTCTACGTTAAAGGCTAAATGTTGATCAGCAGCTCAGACTGACGTACCTGAGCTAACTTAGCTCGTGAAGCTAATAACATGTTGCTAACGTGCAGCGGTGGGGAGGGTCAGCAGAAACAGTACTCAGGTAAAAGTATTGTTACTTTATAATTATAATCATTCAAGTAGAAGTAAAAGTACTTACTTGAGTAAGAGTAAAAAAAGTATCAAGTAGTGAGTAACTTCATTAGAATGTATTGTGTTCAAACGGGATATTAAGAGGTAATAACAGTGTAAAGAGCTCATTGAGTGTAATTAATAAAGTGATCGAGGTTGAAGACGACCAATCAGACAGTGAGACTACCTGCAGCATCACAGCTGGCCGTGTTGCACTGTGGGTAATGTAGGCACCAGGAAGAACAATGCATGGAACAACAGCTTCCACAGCTTCTGGTCAGACTCTCTCAGGTTACTGCTGTTTTATAACCCTGTTACTCTGAGTGACTGATGGAGATGAGGGTGTGTTAAAGTGTAGAGAGGCGACTGACACCGATAAGATTGAAACACATATATATAACGTGAAATCTACATATAAAAGCACTCACATCCTTAAGTGATACAAGTCTCACACACACAGACACACACTTACAGCCATTACTGCCACGGAGGCCTAACCAGGTCAATGGAAATGTCCATCGGTCCATCAACTGGAATTAGATAGAGGGGGGGGGGGGGGGGGGGGGGGGGGGGGGGTGAGAAGGAGTGTGTGATGGGGTCAGAGAGAGAGAGGAAGAAAGTGACAGAGCGACGGTCAGAGGGGAGTGAGTGGGGGGGGGGGATGAAGACGGAGTGAGAGAGTGAGAGTAACTCGTGAAGAGCAGAGAAGAGGCTGATAAAACATTTAAAGCTGAGGTCTATAATTTATGTTAATTGATGTTAATTTTGACCCAGTCTTACAGGCTCCTCTCCTACGCTTCCTCGCTCACGTTAACATGCACGCCACTGCAACAACTGTTGCCACGCGGGAAAGATACAGGCTTAAACTTAAACTACAGTCCAGCTCTGTGGTTTGTTTTTAATATTCTGTGTTCTTGTCTGTAATTTAAAGTATTTTACATTTTGGAACACCTATGAAATCCACCTAAGTATGGTGTGATTGGTTGAGAGGACTTTGGGTTTGACGTTCTCACATGCAGAACATTTCAGGTCTGAAAGCAGCTTGTGTCTCCGAGGTGCATTTCACCAGTTCACCATGTTGAGGAGGAAGGAGGCAACTAATGATGATGAAGAGCTGCTGAGGATGAGGAGCACAAATGCTCTGAACCATACAAAAGTGAAAAGTGTGGGTCACAGAATAAGGAGTTAATAAAGAATCTGATCATTTAACAATGAAACTAGTTTGTCTCTTGACAATCTGACCATGCAGGTCTCTCTCTCTCTAAACACCACACTCACACAGTCCCCGTCCTCTAACATCTATTTCAGACGAAGCTTTCACCATCAGCTCGCTGTGATGATGCTGTAAACCCATGTGACCTCCACGCTGTGAAAACCTGTCGGCTGCAGAGCGGCACGTTGACCTCCGGCTTGTTCCTGGACCCTCGTCACCCTCAACCACTCAGCGAGGCCCATTACCAGCCCATCATAGTAATTCAATGAGATGTTGTCTGCATGGACGCCTGCAGCTACCACACACACACACACACACACACACACAGACACACACACACACACACACACACACACACACACACACACACACACACACAGACACACACACACACACACACACACACACACACACACAGACACAGACATGAATACAAAGTGAATTGATCCACACACTGATGTATTAACAGTAAACACACAATCAGTCCAGACAAAATATACAAATTATCATCTGTTGGTTTGTCAAATCCTGGGTTCGGCCATTTTAGGTCAGTCTGAAACGTCCTGCTTGATTGACAGCTGAGACTGACTCTCCATTGGTCAAAAGTTTGTAACGTCACCAACACAAGATGGCGTCTCCTTTATCCAGTGGGCGGACGGAGTGATTATGTGTCTATGCTGCTGAAGTGAAGCCAAAGCATCTTGACCGTCCCAGCTCATAAACCTGCCTCCTCCATGTTAGCAGATTGCACATGGACCAAACTAAATCATCACTATTTTGCATCAGATAGATTATTTGTAAGTCAAAGCACAGTAAAAAAACAGGCATCATAACAATAGAATAATTATTTAAAATGTATAGTGCCGACATTAGATAATTGTTTGCATGATCCTGTAAAACAGCCTGGAGACGACTAAGGCTCAAAGAGAAAAACAAAGTGATTTAAAATAAGAGTAAAAGAGGAAAAATGAGAAGAAGCAAAGACAATATTTATCTTTTGTTCTGAAAACTGTGAAACACACAGATGTTTCTTATGATTTCATCAGCAGCGTCTCCGAGGTCCAATTTCTTCTTTGTTACTTCAGAGGAAACACAAACACACACACACACACAGACACACACACACACAGCGGAGCATGGATTCAGTCTAACTAAACCCATGGTCAAGCATGCATTCGACACTGCCATCCAATTTATGTGAGTGAATGAGCAGCCAGTGGGGTGAATAAGCTTTAATAGGTTAAAGGGGGGGGGGGGGTTCACGGCGTCTCTCTCACACACACACACACACACACACACACACACACACACACACACACACACACACAAACAGACCGATGAGACGTTGGTGAGAAGCAGTTTCATCTGAACCATCGTTTTAGACTAAACTGAATTTTAAATGTCTGTTGTGACCGGCAGTGCCACAGCGGTAAAGTAAGGGTGGAAATTTTTTTAAAAAAAGCTTGTTCTTCATCTCAGTCTGACATTTGCCTCCAGGTTGCTGCAGGTTGAAGAAAAGAAAAGCTCCAACAAACTGGATTTACTCAGGAAATCAGCAGGAGCACCTGAAATGTAGGAACCAAGCTGTTACTGCTGTGACGCGGCCGTGGGGATCGAACCCGTTTGTGATCAGATCAGTGAGCGTCCACTTTTCAGATTGAATCCTGGAATCAGGTCGACCACAAAACATTTGATTCAGAGCAAATAGATATCGGAAAAAACGGAAAATAAAGTCAAAGGTAAAAGACTGTGTATGTAATTATTTCAAGAATGAAGGAACTACACATCCCAGAATCCATTGCAGATTATCCTTTCCAATGACTTCCTGCTTCTTCTTGAATTGAACCTTGTTTTTATATAGTTTTGTAATATACGTCGTTTTTGTGTTTCTATGTTTGTATAGTGTTTCATATAGTATGTAGTGTAGTAACTTAGTGTAGTAACTTAGTGTAGTAACCTAGTGTAGTAATCTAATGTAGTAACCTAGTGTAATATCTTAGTGTAGTAATCTAATGTAGTAACTTAGTGTAGTAACCTAGTGTAGTAACCAAGTACAGTAACTTAGTGTAGTAACTTAGTGTAGTAACGTAGTGTAGTAACCTAGTGTAGTAACTTAGTGTAGTAACCTAGTGTAGTAACCAAGTACAGTAACATAGTGTAGTAACTTAGTGTAGTAACCTAGTGTAGTAACCAAGTACAGTAACATAGTGTAGTAACCTAATGTAGTAACCTAGTGTAATATCTTAGTGTAGTAATCTAATGTAGTAACTTAGTGTAGTAATTTAGTGTAGTAATTTAGTGTAGTAATCTAATGTAGTAACTTAGTGTAGTAATTTAGTGTAGTAACTTAGTGTAGTAATCTAATGTAGTAACCTAGTGTAGTAACCTAGTGTAGTAATCTAGTGTAGTAATCTAATGTAGTGACCTAGTGTAGTAATCTAATGTAGTAACTTAGTGTAGTAACCTAGTGTAATATCTTAGTGTAGTAACCTAGTGTAGTAATCTAGTGTAGTAATCTAATGTAGTGACCTAGTGTAGTAATCTAATGTAGTAACTTAGTGTAGTAACCTAGTGTAATATCTTAGTGTAGTAACCTAGTGTAGTAATCTAGTGTAGTAATCTAATGTAGTGACCTAGTGTAGTAATCTAATGTAGTAACTTAGTGTAGTAACCTAGTGTAGTAACCTAGTGTAGTAACTTAGTGTAGTAACTTAGTGTAGTAATCTAATGTAGTAACTTAGTGTAATATCTTAGTGTAGTAACCTAGTGTAGTAACTTAGTGTAGTAACTTAGTGTAGTAACCTAGTGTAGTAACCAAGTACAGTAACATAGTGTAGTAACCTAATGTAGTAACCTAGTGTAATATCTTAGTGTAGTAATCTAATGTAGTAACTTAGTGTAGTAATTTAGTGTAGTAATTTAGTGTAGTAATCTAATGTAGTAACTTAGTGTAGTAATTTAGTGTAGTAACTTAGTGTAGTAATCTAATGTAGTAACCTAGTGTAGTAACCTAGTGTAGTAATCTAGTGTAGTAATCTAATGTAGTGACCTAGTGTAGTAATCTAATGTAGTAACTTAGTGTAGTAACCTAGTGTAATATCTTAGTGTAGTAACCTAGTGTAGTAATCTAGTGTAGTAATCTAATGTAGTGACCTAGTGTAGTAATCTAATGTAGTAACTTAGTGTAGTAACCTAGTGTAATATCTTAGTGTAGTAACCTAGTGTAGTAATCTAGTGTAGTAATCTAATGTAGTGACCTAGTGTAGTAATCTAATGT
The DNA here is from genome assembly GCF_009819705.1 of Hippoglossus hippoglossus. Classification (NCBI taxonomy): domain Eukaryota; kingdom Metazoa; phylum Chordata; class Actinopteri; order Pleuronectiformes; family Pleuronectidae; genus Hippoglossus; species Hippoglossus hippoglossus. The sequence continues at coordinate 1,311,036 of NC_047155.1, forward strand.
AGTAACTTAGTGTAGTAACCTAGTGTAGTAACCTAGTGTAGTAACTTAGTGTAGTAACTTAGTGTAGTAATCTAATGTAGTAACTTAGTGTAATATCTTAGTGTAGTAACCTAGTGTAGTAACTTAGTGTAGTAACTTAGTGTAGTAACTTAGTGTAGTAATCTAATGTAGTAACTTAGTGTAGTAACCTAGTGTAATATCTTAGTGTAGTAATCTAGTGTAATATCTTAGTGTAGTAATCTAGTGTAGTAACTTAGTGTAGTAATTTAGTGTAATATCTTAGTGTAGTAATCTAGTGTAATATCTTAGTGTAGTAATCTAGTGTAATATCTTAGTGTAGTAAAGCTGAACCATCCGGTGATTTTCACAGTTGTGGTAAACACTTCCATGGTAACAGAGTGGTCTTACATGGGAGGAAAGGTTTTCTACTATAAAACTAAAAGAAAACAAATTGGAAACTGGCTGAGTTTCTTATCGAAGCTCATGTTATGAATTTAAAAAAGCCTGCAGGGTAAAGAAAGGATCCTGTGGGAACAAACGTAATGATAGAGAAGAAGAGGAGAAAAGAGCAAAACTCAATTAAATCATTACATCAAATTAGATCAGCAGGTGAATTTCTCTTCTGTGACATTAAAACGTTGATAAAAGTTGATCTGTGAAAAAAAAAAACGAATTAGTGCGGATCCTCGCTGTTGCATTAGTGACCGAAAGAGAAAATGGCTTCATCCTCAGAAGTGATGATGATTGAAAGTGACACGAAACTCAACCTCAATCTGATAACGACGGAACAAAACGTGCAGACGAGAAAGCCGAGCTTGATGGATGGACCCGAGGAACGATGTCACATCTACAAATAGACTTTCTATGTGAAATATTCATTAGACTAAGTGAGAGATGGATAGATGGAAGAGAGGAGGAGGGGGGGGGGGGGTTGGATGAGAAACTAAAAGAAAGGAACTCGGAGGTAGAAGAAGGAGACGGAGTGAAAAAGAGGCTAAGGAACGCAGGGAATCACACAGATAATTGGGCCAGGGTTTCTGCCCCCCAGCCTGCGGTGTCACCCACCATTTGTCTGCCCCCCCCCCCCGTGCACAGTGGACCAGCGGCGCTCGGGGGGGAGACGCAGTCAGAAAAATGACAGAAGCACACGGGCAGTCGTCCCTCTGCGGCACGAGAGTAAATCCAAAGTAAATGAGGAGGCGTTAAACTTTCCTCACTCCAGTGCCTGAGTAAGAGATTGTGTTTTTTCTCACCTTGAGGTCCGGCCTCATTAAAACGCAGCTCTGCTTTTATATGTGGAGACGAGTGTGAGTCACTGGGAGAGAAGCAGCATGGAAGGTACAGTGGGCGGGGGGGCAGGGATCATCTGTCCCAGAGATATTTCATCAACTAAACAGAAAAGTACGAAACTAACATTCGTCTTGACATTTAGACTTTTTATTTTTAAGAGATGGGCATGTGAAAGACTTTTATTTGAATGTTTCCTGTACCTCAGTGGACTCAGTGTCTCCCGCAGACGATTGGTCGACAAAGACGTTAGGTTGAAACTGTGGGCGGGTCTACTTGAAAAAAAATCGATTTTTATCATTTTGTCATGAAAAGCACTTTGTTACTTTGTTTTTATAAGTGCTACATCAATAAAGTTTTTTATTTTCATTATCATCGATCTACCTGGGCGGGTCTTAATCAAAGTGGGCGGGTCTTAATTTGTGTTTTCGGGCTCAATATAATAAATGAAGAACTACAACGTCAATCCACAAACGCTCACCTGGGTTTAACGCGGATGGAAGACGATACTCTGGTTATTATGTTTATTATTATGTCTCAAACACATACATGGTTCGTTATAAGTTCAACCCTTTTGGAAAATGTGTCATTTCAACTTAGTGATGTTTTTTAACACTTTTAAACAAACAAAAATAAATTTGGACACAAACTAAATGAACATTGAGTTTAGTTTGTTAAAAAAGAGCCTTTCAGGTCACAAGAACAAAATAATATATAAACCTGCTCTTTACCTAATTTACATATTTAAATAATCTGAAGATTCACTAAAATAAATGTGTAATTTAAAAGTTTATAGCATCCGACGTGTGTATTACTGGGTCAGTTCTGCCGACTCATCACGCTCCTGACTCAACGCATTTCAGAGAAGGAATTTGTTGACATCTTGTCAAAGTGCGACTCCGTTGAACCCTCTTTGGACTGCAGAGCTTTTTAAGCACGAATCAATAACTGCAGAGACAGACAGGCCGGCATCGCATTTCAGGAAACGGTCGAGAACAGCTGACTGGAAACAAAGAGTGAGCGAGAGGGGGTGAAAGAGAGGAAAGAGAACGAAAGTGAGGAGAGAGGGAGAAAGGACAGAGAAATGTTGAGGATGTTGGTCATAGACGAGCATGTTTATTTCACATCATGAGGTTAAATAAGAGTCTTATATAAAAGATGTTCGATACCGTTCCCAATCCCGATCTGATACCTGGACCTTTCATATCGGCCGATTCCGAGCACCAATCGGATACCAGTGGATTTCTAAAAACTTATAGCCATCCTGTGGTATAGTTCCCAGACTCTGGTGAGAGTGAAGCTGAACTGAGATCAGTTAAAAAGACTCAGAAGTTATTAAAAAACTGATTTTATCTCCAACATTCAGCAGAAAACCTTTAAAAATATGAAGAATTCTAAACAGAGTTTGGTGGATGTGTTACAGCGGCAGCTCTTCTGGTTCAGGAAGCAGAGGATCATGGGTAATATCCACTGACTCGGAGCTCCACAGATTGAATCCCCACTTGTGGCTGCAGGGGGCGCTGCTGCTTATATAGTGTTGCTTTAAGATGACGAGATAATATTTCTACTTGAGCTTTTCCACCCGAACTGAACAGATTCATGTTGAGAGTCACATCGAGTCGCTTTGACTTAAATGTAAATCACAAAAAAAAAAAAATCACAAATCGGTTTCAAATGAATTTGCTTAAAGACGATTCCCAGTAATTTTGAATCTGTTGTTTATTTTTTCTCAGGTGATTTTATTCTTGTGTTTTCAGTGTGATCCTCCTCTCTCCCCCCCCCCCCCCCCCCCCCGACTGCATGGAAGCTGAGAAGTTGGACCGTTGTTATGGCGATAGTGGAACCAGTCTTGCCAGGGTGTCCAGTGAAACTGAACGTAACCATAACAACAACGGAACTCTCCTCTAGAACGCTGTTGTGTTTAAGACCCTTGAGATGCACGAACAAACAAACAAACACACACACACACACACACACACACACACACACTGACTGACTGACTGCCAGATAGAGATTCAACCCACATCCAAACCAGAACTCGACACACTGGAAGGAAAAAGTTTCCCTGACCGAGCACCGCAAGAATTAAAACTTCAGGATTTTTATTCTCTTTCAAAGTTGCACATTTCTCTCTCTCTCTCTCTCTTGGTTCAAACGACGAGCCGTCCTCTTTGTGCATATTAACAAGACGACAAGCACTCGGCTGCTCGGGCCCGGCTCATGTCCCCGAAAAACCAGAACCACGGGGGGTGAGGAGGGAGGCCGCAGGAAGGAGAGAGAGAGAGAGAGAGAGAGAGAGAGAGAGAGAGAGAGAGAGAGAGAGAGAGAGAGAGAGGAGTGGAGAGCAGCGAGCGAGCGACTGATCATTACCCAGTAACCTTCAAAGACGTTTCGTGGATGGAGAAGAGTGTGTCACTACATGTGTGTTAACCTGTTCCAGTTACAGTCTGAGCATCACATTGTTTTCTCTAAATTTTTAAATGAACGTGATATTAAAAGATTTAACTTCAGGAGTCAAGATCCCAAAAGAATTCCAGCTCACGAGTAAAAACTCAAGTGAAAGCAGGTTTGTTTCCACAGGGTTTTTCATGGTTGTTCTTGTTTGTGATGTTAAATGAAGAATTAGAATATAGATCTAAAAAAGGGATGTTTGTCTTTCAGAGACGGGCGTGGAAGACCGGGGCTGCAGAGACGGATGTATCAGGAGATGGTGAGTTGTCAGATAAAGGCCATCGGCAGAGCGCGGCAGCGAGACAGTGACAGGAAGATTAAAGTCTCAAGTCGAAAGAGAATCTGAAAGGAGAGTAAAAAAAAACGAAGATTCTCCCTGAGGCCTCGTATTAAAGCTTTCGACACAGCGTCCAGGCTGCGGCAACACAAACCAACACTGGAGGAGGAGGCTCGTTAAGACACCGACATGAAAGTTCACAAAAAATAACAAACACTTAGATCAACACGCTCATGTGAATTAGAGATGTTCTAAAACCAGCATCAGAAATTCCTCTGATATGTTTCACACGGATAAAACTGCAAATTTCTTTTCCCACAAATCACATCTTGTGTTTCAGAGCAGAGGAAGAAGAGGGGATTTCCTGTGTGTGTGTTAGCCAGAGCAACTTGGCAATATCCCACCTCGTAAAGTCGTACAACAGAGACGTGAACTGTATAAAACAGCAGCAATCCCATAAAGCATTGGAGGAACCATCACACGAGAGAGCCTGAGCAGTTGTTTAAATACATGATGAAGGTTTTTATTTACCCGATCGGTTCTCGTTATCAGAAACAAACTAATCATCGATGTATGGCGGTAGCGGGGGGGGGGGGACTTCTATCGCCGGTAAAACTGACGACTGGACTAAACAGGACAAACTAAAAAAGACAAACAGGCACTGAAATCTCATCCACACATCTAGTTTGAGTTTTTGAATCTGTTGATCGAGCTGCTAAAGAACAGACATGTTAGTCCAGTACGACCCTGGAAGACCACTGGGATCACTGGGATCACTGGGGACTGGTGCTAATGGTGCCCAGGACAAAATCAAGGAGCAGCAGCTTTTAGTCAGAGTGCAGCACAGAACCGGAACCAACTGCCTGATGGCTGAAACTATTTTACAAAATCTAAGTTCATACCATCATTTTTAGTTAATTTAATTTCTATCTTTAATTTTACACATTTCTATACATTTTGTTTCTATTATTTTACTTTTTGAACTTATTTAAAGTTCAAAAATACAGATTTATTGTTTTTTATATTTTACCCGTTTTAGTCTCTTCACCCATTTAACTTGAATAATTGTTCTGAATTGTGCTTTTTGACTTTGAATTGATGTCTGTGCTGTTTTTAAACACCTTGTCTATGAAATGTGCTTCATAAATAAAACGGCCGCGTCTTGCCGTTAACACGCAGCCTGATGTTCCGCAGCAGGTCGGCCTGAGGGTTCATCTCCACTGTGATGTTACGGATGTTGATGGTGCAGCAGCATCAGTGAACGAGGTTGGAAACACGTGACGTCTCGGAGCTTGTTGCTGACACTGTTGTGAAAAGAGAGAACAAGAGGAATCCTCTCCTCTCCACCGGGTGTGTTTCAGCACCACGGACAGCAGCACTGGACTTAATCTCTAAGCCTCCTCACACGTGACACAAATACAACTTGAGGGGATGATGGAAAAATACAGCGTTGGGTGTTTTTTACAGTGTTTCCCCGCCTCTGCTTGAGAGCGACACTTGTTATTGTTTGTGTTAACAAGCTGCATCGTCCCCCCGCTGGCACCTACTCAACCAAACGTGGAGATATTCAGACCTCTCATCGTTCACTGAGGCTTCGCCAACACAAAATTATACCTCAGCAAATCAAACCAGCTGCTACTTAACAATCTGAGTGTGAGGGAGTCTCAGGATGAGGGTTCATTATTTTTCCTTTCACCGATTCCTCTGTGTGTGTGTGTTTGAGAACAACTTATTTTCATGGTGAATCATAATATGAGCAAATCGTACACGATAAATAATTCATCTGAAAGTCTACTGTGGTGGCGTGTGGTCCAGGCGTGTTTGCATGTGCTCTAAATGTGGCTCCACCCGCGCTGCCCACAGTGAAGTCTGCCGACACAGAGACTAAACTCCTTTCCCACGTACGCATCTAACGTTGAAAATAAATTGGCCCTTAGCTGAATGCGTACACACATACACACGTAATCCACAGCTGGAAAACACGACAACTTCACAATGTCGGCTCATCATCTCTCATTTCATTAACGATCTGTTTTTTATCCGTCTTCAAAACCCCCAAACTCATTGAGAGACTTTGACTTTCACGACGTCACCTGACTTCCTGCTTTGCTCTCGTCAAACCAACTAAGGCCACCAGATGTCACCAAACAACAAAATGTAACTATGGCAGTTTTCCACACTTTATAAGGGCAGAACGTCAAAGTGTATTGGTTGACACATTTCAGCATTTTCATGTTTCTACAGAGAATCAAAGATGGACGTTCTCTGGTACTTTAGAAGACACGAGTGGATATTTTACGAGAACATTAACGTATTTTGTTGAATCACACAATAAGAGGACTGCCCTGCTCAGATTCCAGTGTCTGGGGAAACACACAAGATCCTTGTTTCCAATTAGATGTTTCTCTCCCCTGAGAATAGCTTTTATTTTAAAGAAGCTGTACGATTAAAGCTGCAGATCTGGGTCAGGATAGATTCACGAGAGTCTCACAGGACTCTCTCTCTCACACACACACACACACACACACACACACACACACACACACACACACACACACACACACACACACACACACACACACACACACACACACACACACACACACTGCTGAATACAACACTGATCGTTTCACATGTTCACATCCCGCTCAGCTCATAGTGGTGCAGGTCTTCAGGTTCCAGGTCACTGAAGCTTCAGTTGAGCAAACGGGTGGAAATGGACTCACAGAGTTTTACATTTCCACATGAAGAATGTTCATGTACTGATATTTCCCAGGTCAAGTTATACGAGACACATGACTCAGCGTTTCTTTCCTCTAGTGTTCGGAAAGTTTTCGTGTGAATGTTGAAAAGTTCTGTTTAAAGAAAACACAGAAAACACTGAAGCTCCTGAAACACTTTGTCAGTCGTCCAGAACAAACTGCCTCGTCATTGTGATGTCACAAAGTTCCATCTTTATCTTTTTAAACCTTGGATGGTTAAAACATTCAGGCTGATAATCAAAATCTCTATTCAGAAAATGAACGATGGGATTTTTACTTCAGGAACTGTTGAGCTTTAAAGGCTGAGAAGAACAATCTGAATAGAACGTGAACCGAGCCGCTCTGAGCTTTAGGGCTGGTTGATACTTTCTAATTAATTGTGGTAATTTCATTTTAATGGCTGCATTACAGCAGAGAACAATCGCATCTGTGACACTCGCTGAAGCTTTCAACAGGATGACGAGAGGGGAGGAAGAGGAGGAAGAGGAGGAGGAAGAGGAGGGAAGCCTGTTTCCACGTCACCAGGGGAGATGAGAGAATTGCTGTAAAATACAACGCACACAAACCTCTAAAAAAAACAGGCCTAAATTAGCAAAGAGAGTCTGTGTGATGTGAGCTTGTTAACTCGCTGCTTTGAGATGCGATTGAAAAGGCCGAGCACCCTGAGGAGAGGAGGAGGGGGAGATGGAGCGAAGGAGGGATGGAAGCAATCAACTTGATTTGCTGTCAGTTTCCACAGGCGATGTGGATGTTGCAGCGTGCAGGACCCCAGAACTCTTCTCGCCTTAAATCGTTTGCCAGTGGGAGCGTCAGGGAGAGCGAGGAACATAATTCCTCCGACGCTTCGCTTCTTGTGTGAAAAGCTTCAGGCGTGAGCATCAGAATGTTTAGGATGAAACAAACTGTCTCTGAGGATAAAATCAGCATAAAGATTCGGTCCTGCAATTTGGTCTCCCACGCATCCGGCCAATCAAGCTAATTATTCAGATGTTGGGACGATCATCCGTCTGAATTCTGTCAGAGTTAGAGCAGCAGTTTTCAAGACTCGGACGAGACGTGACATGTGACGGATGAGGCCTGAGCCGACGGAGGGGGAAATAAATGACGGGGCCAGGGAGGGTCATTAAAGAGCGTTTAAAGACGTTTGGCAGGTTGCTCCATCATCCAGGAGGAGCCTCCACCAGGAGGCAGCTTCTGTCTCCGAACACAAGGACGCAACACTGACAGATGAGTAACGGCGGCAAAATGAAAAGCCAGCTCCGGATAAATGGGTCAGATAAAAAAAAAACGATGTGACGACGAATAAAAACAAGTGACAAAGAAAACAAAAGGTGTTTGACGTAAGAAGAGCATCCTTCAGTTTACACATCTGTCACTTCTCCCTGTGACCCAGTTCCACGGCTGTGGTTACGCTGGTGTGGGGGTGAGAAATACGGTGTGGCACATGTGTGTCGTACGTTGTGTTCGTGGCTCCGTCCACTGGTGTGTGTGCATCGTGTGTGTGTCACTTTTGTCAATTTGAGTCTTGGCCTGTTGTGTGTTTCGTGTCATTAGAAAAATATCTAGCGTCGTTTGAGTTTGTCTGTTTAAATAACATGTCAGATAAATTAGTTTGAGCTTTAGCGCAGGAATATTTCAGAATAAGGTCGATATCAGTGTCATGTGGATCTGAGTGTTTGATTCAGGCTGTAAACAAAAGATGGACGACGCGTCTCCACTTCCTCCTCAAATATCTCGGATGACGTTTGGAGTCAAAGTCGTGATCGTGGAGTGAAGCCGATCTTGACCAATCAGGAGTCAGTGTCAGCTGTCAATCATCACGTCTCAGCCTGTTTTTATATCATCAAATAACTGATTCAAACCAAACTGATCAGAAACACTTGAACAAACATCAGAGAGAGAAGAACGAGCTGAAACGACAGAAATATCTTTGACTAACATTTATTTAACATCTACTTTGATTTGTTAGTGTGGTCCATGTCCCATCTGCTAACATGGAGGAGGCAGAGTTTACGACCTATACTGTAGCCAGCCACCAGGGGGCGATCCAGGTGATTCGGCTTCACTTTTGAGATGTCGTCCATCTTTTATTTACAGTCTTTCGCAGGTGCATTTCATAAAGGGTGCGAGTCTGCGATGTGTCGTAACTCATCCTGTCTGTTTATCCATCCATCCACCCGTCTGCCCGCCTGTCTCTCTCTCTCTCTGCCTGCCTGTCTCTCTCTGCCCACCTGTCTCTCTCTCTCTGCCCACCTGTCTCTCTCTGCCTGCCTGTCTCTCTCTGCCCGCCTGTCTCTCTCTCTCTCTGCCCGCCTGTCTCTCTCTCTCTCTGCCTGCCTGTCTCTCTCTCTCTGCCTGCCTGTCTCTCTCTCTGCCCGCCTGCCTGTCTCTGCCCGCCTGCCTGTCTCTCCCTGCCTGTCTCTCTCTGCCCGCCTGTCTCTCTCTGCCCGCCTGTCTCTCTCTCCCTGCCTGTCTCTCTCTGCCCGCCTGTCTCTCTCTGCCTGCCTGTCTCTCTCTGCCCGCCTGTCTCTCTCTGCCCGCCTGTCTCTCTCTCCCTGCCTGTCTCTCTCTGCCCGCCTGTCTCTCTCTGCCCGCCTGTCTCTCTCTGCCCGCCTGTCTCTCTCTGCCCACCTGTCTCTCTCTGCCCGCCTGTCTCTCTCTGCCCGCCTGTCTCTCTCTCTCTGCCTGCCTGTCTCTCTCTCTCTGCCCACCTGTCTCTCTCTGCCCGCCTGTCTCTCTCTGCCTGCCTGTCTCTCTCTCTCTGCCTGCCTGTCTCTCTCTGCCTGCCTGTCTCTCTCTCTGCCCGCCCGTCTCTCTCTGCCCGCCCGTCTCTCTCTCTCTGCCCGCCCGTCTCTCTCTGCCCGCCTGTCTGTCTCTGCCTGTCTCTCTCTCTCTGCCCACCTGTCTCTCTCTGCCCGCCTGTCTCTCTCTGCCCGCCTGTCTCTCTCTGCCCGCCCGTCTCTCTCTCTCTGCCCGCCCGTCTCTCTCTCTCTCTCTGCCCACCTGTCTCTCTCTGCCCGCCTGTCTCTCTCTGCCCGCCCGTCTCTCTCTCTCTGCCCGCCCGTCTCTCTCTGCCCGCCTGTCTGTCTCTGCCTGTCTCTCTCTCTCTGCCCACCTGTCTCTCTCTCTCCCTGCCTGTCTCTCTCTCTCCCTGCCTGTCTCTCTCTGCCTGCCCGTCTCTCTCTCTCTCCCCGCCCGTCTCTCTCTGCCCGCCTGTCTCTCTCTCTGCCCGCCCGTCTCTCTCTGCCCGCCCGTCTCTCTCTCCCCGCCCGTCTCTCTCTGCCCGCCCGTCTCTCTCTGCCCGCCTGTCTCTCTCTCCCTGCCTGTCTCTCTCTGCCTGTCTCTCTCTGCCCGTCTGTCTGTGTGCGTCCTGTGTGAGTGTGAGAACTGAGCGCCGGGCCCTCGGCCCTGGGGGGAGGTGAAGCTGCATTCAGGAGCCTCAGTGGGAGCCACAAAGCTGCATTCATCCCACTGAATGGCTGTTTTTCTGCAACCAGGCACTAGTCATCCCGACTCCATTGGAGCGGCTCTATGAGTTACCGCTCTCCCTGCCTTGGTATGCACGGCCTCGTCCGGCGACAACGACACGGACGACAAAAGACACAACACTCACTAACATGAAAACACTGACGGGATACGTGACTCTCCTGCTCTCAGACATGGATTCTCACTCCCTGTATGAACGGAACATCGAGGATTTCCTCTTTCCTCTCGTGTGTTTATCTTCTCATTTGCCGTCACGGTGCAGAGACACTGGAGCATGAAGCCTGAAGAGTTGATGAGAACATGATGAAGACTCAACATCATCATGTTTAATATCAAACTGAGGGACTGAATATTTATTCAAACCTGCTTCCTCTCCTCCTAGTTAACTGGTGCTCCACATGTCCCAGAATGCTTTTTGGTATTCTGGCAGACTGGACAGGAAGCACAGATCATATGACAGGAACTTCCTGCTTTCACAGCCACTGTACAAACATGTCGGACGCTCTGGTTTAAAAAAGAAAACGTGCAAACACAGTGAACGCACGTCCATGTTTGTGTCACGATGTTTAAATTAACAGCAGAAAAACCAAACCTCTCGTGAAACTCAGGTAAAGTTTCTTAAAGTGAAGTGCGTGGCTCCGTCATGAATCTTCATCGACTTCCTGTCAGCACTGCCCCCCCACCCCCTCCTTCGTGGACACATGGTTTATAGTCGCTCTGCAGGTGTCGGTCCGTCGAGCTCTGGCACCGGGGTTCAGATCTTTACGGTCATTCTGTTGGACTTTGTGAGGATTCCGCTGCAGCTGATCTCTGAGGTTCATCAAAAACTCGAGTTCACGAGACGCTGCTCATTCAAAACTGCAACGGCAGCAAAGATGAGACGGAGCCATGAGTCTAGAAAGTGTCGCTGGAGGAAGAGCTGGTTGAACGGCTGCTGGGTTTCCTGAGGAGCTCGTTGAACACGAATCTGACTTTATATCCTGTTGTGTCGTTTAATCCACAACAAAGAATCAGATCATCGCTCGTCTCATTATGTGACAAACATGTGACTCTAAAGTCGCTTGAGCTCAGAGAAACAACCTGAGTTCAGCTTCTTCCAGATGATCCAAGACTTGATTTAGGGTTTGATCAAAAGTTCATCCAACGTTTATCACAAACATCCGACATCGACACGTCTGAGGGTCGTCTGCAAACTAACTCGGGCTGTCGGTCAAAAGTAATGGAGTGAAAAGTACAATATTTCCTTCCTGTACTCAGTTACTTTCCACCCCATGAGACGAGGTGTCAGAAGTTCAAAGATTTAAAGACTCAACGCTTACAGAAGCTTCATGAACAAAACCACCTTGACAACTCAAACCAAACCTACAAACCTCCCACTTCATCGCACTGGTGTTTACTGATTGGCTCTTTGTCAAAAGTCAGATAACAAGCAACACATGGAGGAGAGAGAGAGAGAGACTGGTGAGGATCCACCTGAGGATCCACCTGAGGACCAGACTCCTCCTCCTCCTCCCGCAGGCTGAGGCCTCCTCAAACAGGACACTGACACACATCTTATAAATCCTGCACAGATAAATACAGACAGATGTATGAATAAATAGAATAGACGAAATACGGCGATTGAAAAATGTAAATGAATGAGGCCAGAAGCAGGAATGGACAGGCCTCCGTCACATGGTATTATAAATACTGATCATTTCACAGACTCGCACGTGGATTCAGATGTTTTTTAAATAATAGAGATAAAAATAAAACATTATAAACTCGCAGGAGCCTCAGTGAGACTCGTGCGCTCTGGGGCCAGTCACGTGTCTCCGGGGAAACACTCCGTGGTTTGATGGGAGCATCGTTGACGCAGCAGAAAGAAGGAAACACCAGTGATAAAGAAACTCCTGCACACACACACACACAGACCCACACAGACACACAACCAGCATCTCACTGTCACGACTCCACAAAGAGACACAACGAGCAGCGGAACCAACCGCACTGACCACATTCACTTTGAAAACGTTCAATACCGCTAGTTGGGGGGGGTTCTGATTGAGTCTGACCACCAGCATCAGACCAGCTTCAGTAATCTGTAAAGAACCCGCTGGTCCACTCACCCACTCCGATCTTCTCGTCCTCCGTCGGCGTCCACATGATGCCCCGGTGTCCGCCGCGCAAAATCCCTCCGGCCAAAGTACAATAATCACCCGGTGCGTCGCGTCATGGAGATCCTGCGGAGGTTCCACCGGAGAGAGGGAGACGCGCAGCGAAAGTTACTGGAGTTGTTCAGGGTCTGGGGACAATGACTGTCTTCTGTCCGAGTCCACCCGGGTCAGGTTGTTTTCGACCGAGGAGCAGATCGCGTGTGTCCCGTCAGTGTCCTCCCGTCAGTGTCCTCCCGTCCCCGCCGCTGCGCTGCGCTGTGCGGGGCAGACCTGCGCTGATTCCGCGGAGAAGCTGCGTCACGGGGTCCGGTTGATCCGGAGCGATGCGCACACTGTGCCACAAACACCGCAAAGCTCCTGAGGCTCGGAGCGACGTTTGAACCACAGAGAATCACTGCGCACGTTTCACCACAACAGCTGACGACGCTATCACGCGCACCGGGAGCGCGCACAGACTCCAAGTGCATGTGAGGAATTGATTTCAAAATAATTATTTTCCGTTAAGTTGAGCGCAGCTTCCTCCGGAGCCTCCACCGGCAGCTCTCCGGTGCTTCTCCCGTTCTCATGCGGACGCGCACGTTCCTCCTGCTGCAGCTGACTAAGTTACTGTGCGCGCACGAAGGGAAAACACAGTCGGTGTGGGTGCGTGTGACCGAGAGAGTCGTGCGCAGCGGAGGGAATCCTGCATCAGGTTTAAGAGGATCAGTGTGTGTGTGTGTGTGTGTGTGTGTGTGTCCGCTGCACCACCTGATCATTACAGCTCATCACTGGCACAACATTGATCAATTATTGTGCACGGGGCATACACGCACGCAAACACACACTTGGCAGAAAACACTTGTGGTGGACCATCTCTCACACACACACACACACCTGTACAGAACTACATCATCCAGCTGCGCGGACACATTTACGCACAAACATGACACATGGAGCCACAGAGTGACATCACACCACAACATGACACTACACTGACATGTGTGTGTGTGTGTGTGTGTGCGCGCGCGTGGGATTTACAGCAGCCTCAAGACGTCTACAATACGCGTGCACGTCCTGCACAGAAAGGCACAGGGCGATGTTTATTGTGTGTCTGTTGTGCCACCGTGTGTACAAACCTGAGCAGCACACTGCTGCAGTGTGTGAGTGTGTTGTTGTGGTGGACACACTGTCCTTATCTCTGCTGGATCATAAGGTTACCATGGTGATCCTCATGAAGTCTGGTTATTATAAAAGACAAAAATAGTTTCAGATGTGAGGAGGAGGAGTCAGACCTGAACTACATGTTAACTTCAGTGTCTCAGTTTTCATGAAGTCACTTTAGATGTTTATTGATTCTCATCCATCATCAACGTCATCTGAGAAACCACATGATTGATTTTCCTTCTGGAGAATGAGACCAAACACTCAAGACTCATGAAGCAAAAATCAGAGAGCGCTTCAGTCGAGCTCACACCTCCAGCGACAGACCCGAAATCCAACTGCATCGAATTACATCACAACAATATCAGATTGTTTTCTACAAGATCCAACAAGTATCCTCTGAAAACCCGGTGGAAAGGTTCAAAGTCATTTCACAATGAACAAGAAAGTATAAAGAAATCCCTGCATCGGCCCTGATCCGGATCCAAGTGGAATGGGTTCTTTCTGGACTCGTACCGCATCCTCCCAGTTCAGTGCTAATCCAGCTGCTAACAATCAAACCGTCAACACACATGAGCAGCTCAGTGTCTCTGATTGATTCTGCAGCAGCAAAATGAGCCTGAACACGAATCTCAAGACCACACTGAAAACCATGTGAATCCATAATTATAAAAAGTTGCAGCCAATAATGTTCTTCAACTCTTTTTATATATTATTATTATCTTTATATTCAGGTGAGTGTTGCCACAGGGAGGAGTTAAGAACCGTGCAGAGCCATGTTCACAGTACCTCACCAGTGTAACACTGACCTCTTGTGACCAACCGGGGGAACAACACACTAAACAACCAACATCAGATCAGAGACGCTTTAAAATTGATCAACTCCTTCATCCTCAAATGAGCAGAACAATGAAACCAGCAGTTTTCGTATGAGGTCGTTTCTTTAAGTCCATGAAATCAAAGCACATTATGATAAAGATCAAAGGTCGAGTGTTGAGTTTAAGTTATATGAAACTTTGTAGCAGCTGATAATGAAATGTCAGAAAAATTAACTTTTTCCTTCATGAAGCATTTTGAAAATTGTATTTTCAGTCATTTTAAAGTCCCAAACAGAAAAGTTGTTAAGTTGTCAACCCCTATAAAGATAAAGCTACTTTAATTGAATAATAAAGTATTTGACTTTGACTGTAGAACATTAGATTAGATTGAACTTTATTTATCCACACATCGGGGAAATTCACATAAGCACACGTGTCCTTGTGAACACGTACACAGACTTTTGTGAGAAAGGTGGATGAGAGTTTTACTTCTTCAATAAAGTGTATTTTCTTTATTTACTGGATTTACAGGATTTGATTTAGTGAAGGGAACCTGGGAGAAAGTGACGACCTCCAGCACGAGAAGAAAAAACAACCCCTGCACAACGTCAGTGTAGATTTAAATTTAGATTTAAATTTAACCAAAACCTTGACGATTCATTTCTTCATTCAGTTCTTTGTCAATAAATGCAACAGTGAAAAAGAAACGTGAAAAAACCAATTAAATTAAATTATTTATTCTGCAGCATTAAATGTTTCCTCCAGCAGAGACTCAGGTAAAACATCATAAATACTTTTGTTCTTATTCAAAATTCGTACAAACACCGAGACAGGAAGCACAGAATCCAGGTCAAAGGTCAAGTCAGTGAAATGATCTGAGCCCCGCGACCGTCACTGTCGTCTCTCTGCAGTTTAAATAGAGACGATCAGTGTGTCCACAGTCCACTTGCCTGGTTAAATGAGAAACGGTGGTTTGAAAAAGAAAAAAGTTCTCGTCGAGGATCAAGGTGTCTGCTGCCGAGCGTCTTCTCCCGGGTCAGGAGAACCATCGGTCAGGAGAACCATCGGTCAGGAGAACCATCGGTCATGGAGCGACCGCAAGAGTTGAAGGTCCTCGTCATCTGATCGTTCTCCGTCAACTGCAGCGAGTACACGTACACGCACACACACACACACACACACACACACACACACACACACACACACACACACACACACACACACACACACACAAATCTAATTTCTGACGATGAAATCAAAAACTGCATGAAGGATTTTAATCTATGTCAACATGAGACGATGTCGAAACTAAATTAGCATTTAAATCTATTTTTAATCTGATTTGAAGGCACAACTGCTGATTATATTCATTTTAATCAACATTGATTTTCTGATTATTTTCTCATATAATTGTTTCCTCTATGAAAGTCGTGAATAATGCAGCTCACAACGTCTCCGACCCTGAAGTGACGTCTTGTTTTGTCTGCGCAACTTTTCCAAAACCATAAGAAACCTCTGAACTTTAAAACGAATCAAAACAGCTGCAGATATTTTTGCCATAAACTATAAAAAAGATGGGCGACATGTCTCCGCCTCCTCCCACAGAGTCTGTGCAGTAATCGTGGAGCCGTGGAAGTGTCTACTAACATGGAGGAGGCGGGGTTTATTATAGCTACCGCAGCCAGCCACCAGGGGGCGCTCAAATCACTCTGACTTCACTTTTGATTAGCCGTCGTGCCGTCTATCTTTATTTACAGTCTGTGATCTCAGCTGCCACAACAGTGATTTCTTCTTGAATTTAAAAGCTGAACTACAGTGAAATCAATCTCTAACCAGAAGGTTGACGGTTCAATCCCATTCCTCCCTATGTGCAGGTCAAAGTGTCCTTGCCCATAGACGCATTGTGTGAATGGCAAAAAAAAACTGTAAGAGAGTTTGAGTGGTCGTCATATATAAAAACAGACGATTTATCATTTACTCACAGTCGGGGTCGAAGGGATCCGACCTGTCATCACTTCTGTCGGAGTCGTCGTCGTCGTCCTCCGAGTCATCGTTGTCGTCATCGTCGCTGTTGCCTCCAAGAAGATCTGCGATCTGAGGGGAGGAGATGGAAAAACTTTACTGGGGAACAGAAACAACGGATCCAGAAACACCTGAACCGAGGACTGGTTATGAAATAAGAGCTTTAAACATCTCATTTTACTGAGCGACAGCGCCCTCTGCTGCCACACATGGGGACTCCTTCTGGGCTCCGAGCAATGAAGTGGATTTAATACTAAAACTAAGTCCATGGAAGTGCTGAGTGACCTTTGACCCTTTAACTTCTAATCTTTGGATTCAATTTAAAGAAGTTCCCTCGCAGGCTTTCAGAGATGACGTGTTCATGTGAGGAAGAGACGCACAGAAAACAGAGAAACGCGACGAGTCCACAGCTACCTCTTCATCTGTGGGCGAGTCGGCCCCGTCCCCGTTTTCCCGATTCTCTCGATTGGTCAGTTCCTCTATGAGCGGGTCTGTGTCCATATCGTCGTCGTCATCGTCGTCGTCGTCTGTGTCTGACGAGTCGTCGTCATCCTGGTCGTCATCTTCCTGGAAGAGAACAAGACACATTCAAATCTCATCATCAAATCAATGTCTGGAAAACAGTGGTAAAGTTTGATTCAGTTCCGTGTTTCTCACCTGGTCGTCGTCGTCTCCCTCCTCAGCCAGTTTCTGTCGTCCCACCTCGTAGAGACGACACACCGTGTCCAAACTCACCGTGTCCTGGTTCTACACAGTCAATTCACAAAAGACAAACACTGTCGGTAAATCTGGGGCTTCAGATCTCCTCCCTGGAGACTTTTCCCTCAGAGCTTCTCCTCTCTGTCGTTAATGTGATGGAACGTGTCGACATCTTGACAATAAAGATCGTTTTACTCTCTTTTCAGACCAGTTTAAAAAAAAAACTAAATTAACAGATAGTGATTCCTTTAATGAAAACAGAAGATGCGTAGAATTATTGAAAAGAAAAACAATATGAGCCTTTATCATCCTACAGGTGCTTGTGTCTTATCATTACATTTTATATGAGATAAAACATCATTGATCAAAACATCAGGGGAAATTAACTTGCAGCAGACCAGAACATGTATATAATAAACACCTTTGACTACAGGAATATTGTTTGTATAGAAATGTTGTTGAGGTTGTATTAATTCTAACAAGATTGAGGTTTTTTTGCTTTAATGGATTTTATAGATTTATTTGTGAGTATTTCTTCCTCTGAGCTGATCGAAACAAATTTCAATCAGCTTTATTGACACGGCAAGAAGGTAATAAATCTTGAGGCGATGCAAAACATTAACCCGGTCATATTTTCAAGGCTTTTTATTCTATTCAAATATTCAAGAGTCAGTTTAGTTCCATGTGACAGATGTTATTTCAGAAGAGGTTCTTATAATCTGTATTTATGAGCGTACCTCAATAACAGCCAGGTAACAGTCCTTGTTGTCAGTGCACAGGTCAAAGATGTTCCTCTTTACGTCCACTGTGGCTGAAAGAAAAACCACAACAACATCAGTTATGAATTGAAGTTTGAAGGTGAAATGTTATGATCAAATTCTTCTTGTTAAGAAACCATCAAGACTGTGTTTTTTTTACATTTTACAGAGCAACACATTTGTGTGTCTTATAAATAAAAAGAGAATATCAAATAGAAGTTTCAGGTGTAAAACTGTCCAATGAGCTTTAAGTCTGCAGACGAGCAGCCTACCAATGGGTTTGTAGTCTGTAGCATCAAAGGTTCTGAAGGACGAACCGAAGGGACTCTTCATCTGCTGATCCATCACATCATCCTCATCATCGGCTTGTAGCATTGCTGCGTGTGTGTAGAGAAAAAAAACCCACAACCGGTACAGTTACACACTTAATAAACCCGACGACTCCGCGTCATGTTAAAGACAAACACAGACAAACTGGTACCAACTTAAATCAGTTTGGGATAAATAACTAGAATTACTGCACTGCTGTTGTATGCCTTCGCCAGCCAGTGCAGTTTGTGTACATATATTTCTACAGACCTGTTTTCCAGATACACACAAAGGTCACTGTGACCATTGACAACTGAAACATAATCACTTTCTTATCTTTGAAAACTGATGAGTTGAAGAAATTCCCTCAAGAAGTCTTGAGAATCACATTCAAGAGGGGTTAGGGTTAACCCCGTCTACACAGACCCGCTGTTCTTTACCTCCATACATGATGGTGGCGTTGCTGTTGAAGACGAGTCTGCACTGGTCGAGGGCGGGGACAGTGTGCAGGAGGTGGAAGGTCTTCAGGTCCCACTGACACCTGCTGTCAAGGCTGAGAACTGCACGACAGCGTGAGACACTACAGCTGATGCAAAGCTCTGGTTGCCTGTTTATTCAAAGTTTATTCATAGTGAATAATTCATATTTAGATTATTTCAAAACCAGCAGGATACAATCTCAGTGTTGATGATGACCTCCAGGCTGTTGGGATGGAACACGCCGCTGATGTTCATGTTGAACTTGTCGAACTTATGGACGGCCCGTGACGCTCGAACGTCCCACAGCACGCCGTCGTTGAGCACCAGGTCATCGGTCGGGTTGAAGGTGGCGCAGTTCCTCTTGTAGTTATTGGCCAGGCCGGGGTCGTTCAGGGTCAACGTCTTCTGACCCGTCTGGATGTCGTAGATCTGCAGAAATAAAATAGTTGGGAACAGAAATATAATAGTAAGGAATATAAACGTTGTACAGCATGAATGATGTAACTGGTAACGAAACACGGAACATTCTTTGTGACCCACGTGTGCGACTTGGTCTTTGGTGCCGATGACTCTGTCCTGAGAGAGTTTACTGAACTCAACGTAGTGGTCGTCTACAAAAGAGTTCCTGAGAACAGAAACAAAACATTCAGCAACGTAACAACATCTCAGTTCATAAAGAGACAAAGCTGTGAAAGATTAACACACTGTGTGTGTGTGTGTGTGTGTGTGTGTGTGTGTGTGTGTGTGTGTGTGTGTGTGTGTGTGTGTCTTACTTCATGCTAAAGACACCATCCACACTCCAGAGAGCGGACAGGGGGACGCTCCAAGAGGCCGAGGTGAGCAGCAGCTTTCCATCCTGACAAACACACAACAAATATACATTCGCTATATTTTAGAAATTCAAATGATATAATTTCATAAAACTTTCGTTGAAGAGCAAAGACAACCTGACCCACTGTCCTGTGGTTGTAGGCCTCAGCAAACCAGTGCAGTATTAGTCCCTCCAGTATATTCCCAGTAATATTAGCATGTGAGATTATGACCACTTTATGGATCACAACACAAAAGATCATGTGATCTACATATTTCATTTCTCACAGCTGCTGCCTATGTGCAGATGTCACAGCGTTTTCTGTGATGCTGTAAATTCACCTGCTGCAACTGATGCTGTTGCTAATCGGTCATAATCACCTCAGGGGGCAAAGAAATTCAAACATTTGAACTTCTGTATTTACCTTTTGTTTGATCATTTGTGAATAATACAAATTTCTAATAGTTTATACCATCTCTACCCCTTAGTTTGGGAACCGCTGATCTACAATGGCAGCCGTTGTTCTGAAACGTACCCTGGAGGGTTCGAGGTGCGTGATGGCTGATGTGTGGCAGGTGTAGTTCGCCTCCTCCTCTCCAGAGAAGACGTTGTAGAATTTGAGTCGACCGGAGCAGGTTCCCAGCATCAGGAAACGCTCTCGGGCTGAGAAGGCACAACAGGTGAAGCCGCTCTCGTCCCCGTCGCCCTCGTGGAAGACGGACATTGGGCGAAACCTGAATCGAGGAGAAAGAAAAGGCCACGCGGAAGACGCACAAAAAAATGTTACAGAAAGACACGGTGCAGAGGTGTTTACTGAAGAGGCGAGTTCGTTACCTGCTAAATATCAGATGTCGATCCAGACACCCCCGGTCCACACCTCCGTATTTGGGGTACAGCACCCGGCTGCCCAGGCGGACAGTGAAGTTGGGCGGTGCCTGTCGCCTCTGCTTGGGCTCGGGGCATCTGTGCGGCGTGAACAGGGAAAAGGGCGGGCAGGTGGTGACGGGATTGGGGCAGCGGGCGTGTTGTTCTCTCAGGTATTCTGTGATGATGCTGTCAAGGGTCGGGGGGGAAGGGAGGTGGCGCTCCAGCTGCTTCTTCATGGCCGGAGTCTGAGCAGGAGAAATAAAAACATATGATTGAAATTGAACCTGAATCAACGGATCAGTATTTTGCACCCTGAGTGAACTGTTCTGAAACCGCTGTGATACAAACGTGTGACCTTCCTCTCGTCATGACTCTAACAGTAAATATATCTAGTTGTACTGTGAAGACATTTTTAAATAAGTATCTTTATGATGGTTCATCTGTTGTGCAGTCCAAATCTCAACATCAAAATAAATAACATAATAAAGAGATATTTACGGGGACTTATCAGACCCCTAAATATATTTGTATTCATGAAGATCCATGAATTTTTCTCTGGCTCTTGGAGTTTAAGTCTGTTGAAATTCCCCAACCACTAGAACATAAGGTCCAGTGATGACGAATGAAACTGCTCCCTTTGGACTGATCACTATACTGTGAATATCATGAACCCGTCACTGACCTGGATGAAAGCACCGTGGTCGGACTTCTGCTTCAGCGCACGAAGTTTTTTCCCTGAGTTGCAACTGGCCACTGGGCGTTCCCGTGTGAACAAAATCCGTCCAACTGGATGTGAACCCTGTCCGTGGGAATGAGGAGGCAGAGGAGTAGGGAGGGCGGAGGTAGACGAGGAAGAGGAGCATGGGGGGTGAGGCGTGACCAGGGTGCGGGAGGGAGGAGGAGAGGTGGAGGGGACCACCGAGGACACGGGAGAGTATCCGACGTGGCTGGCGGCGCGGGCCGCAATCCCACCGGCCAGCCGACAAGTCCTGGGAATCAGTGAGGAGGGGGGAGGGCTGACGCAGGACGAGGCGTTGGGACACAAGGATCCTAAATTAGCTTCCTTAACGAGCAGGCCGGCCGTGTCATGGAGCCCTTTGGCCACAAGGTGGTTCCTGACCAGCATGAGGAGTTCCTTCTCAGGGAAGGTGATCCGTGACTGGGCGACCACGTTGGCCCTCTGCAGACGAGCCAGCGACACGTCGGTGCCCATGAGCAAAGGCTTCCCAGACACTCGCTCCGTCATCTCGGCAGCGTAGCGGCAGAACCGGACGTGCTCACTGCGTTTGTCCTGCAGCACCGGATCCTTCATCAGCTGCAGGGGTCAGAAGGTCAGAAACATCACATGAGATGAACTCAATACAAACCTCTGGGAAGAAATATGTCTCTTGAATTTGAACTTTCAGTGAAACAATATAAAATATTTTATTAGATACTTTAAAATACATATAATGTATAATGATTTATTTTCTATTCACATACGCACAGTAGTCGGGAAAAGGAGAAAATGATGAGGAGGAAATTAAAATGTTCTTCCTGAGCGTTGTGATTGAACATCGTACCTGTTGAATGTGGCCGCTGGTGAACAGTGGCAGTTTGCTGATGATTTGTCTGATCGCTGAGCAGCGAGAGAGTCCGACCAGAGCCTTGCAGGCCAGAGAGCGGATCAGGTCTGCGTCTGTGATCGGCATCTTCACCGACAGGAGAGACAGGAGAACCTGGGAAACACGAGAGGGTCGGGGTTATGGGATGGTCCGAGATTCAGGAAGTGACGTTACAGTTCATAACATTCAGTGCCTGAGTTTAGTCCACAAGAATCATACAAATATAAATACTATATGGGTAATCCAGTAGTGTTTCAGTCCAGTGGGACGACACAGTCAGGGCTGAACACATTGATGCACTACGCCCAACAGAATTAATCAGCACATGTGGCAGCAGGGGGCGCTGTTGATCAGCAAACGTTACACAGTGTTGAAACATAAAATCACTTAATTCGTACCTTTATCCCGTTGTTGTTCTGCACTACCTGCCACATGTGGGCCAGCACCTTGTTGAAGGGGGTGGGAGGCTGCTGGGGGTGGAGGGACGGCCTGAGGGGGGCGACAGCGAAGGCCCCCACACTGTTCAGGCTCTGGTCCGGAGCGCACACACAGTTTATTATGACCTGGGAGGTCAGAAGCTGTGGGTTAGGGTGGTCAGGTCGCCAGGACTCATTTTAGACTGAAGTTTGTTAAAGCAGGTAAGAGAAGGATGTGATGGTGGGTTTGTGTGATAATACTCTTTATGTTTATTCATTGAAAACGACACCATGACGGTGGGAGGGTCCGTGGACAGGCAATGAAAAGGTTGTGTTTTCAAATTAAAAGACTTTAAGTTAAGAAGAAGCCACTTGACGCGTCTGATTTGCTTCAGATAAACTACACGTCACATTCCAGGCATGTCAGAAACTGATCTTTTCAGTCAGTATGAAACATGAAATCAAAACTTGGACCAGCCGACTGGTCTACAGGTAAGAAAACCGTGTGGACCGACCTGGACCACAGCGTCACACTGTCTGAGTGTGGCTACTGTTATTACTTTTCTTTCCTTACTCGCTAAAGTCCTCTAAACGTTCGTCACACCATGTTCAAGAAAGTGAAAAAACTAACTCCTGGATCTGCACTGAAATCTGATGACTTCTTCTCTGCTTCATGTCCCACCCAGCCACAAAATTTCATATAAATCCTTTGAGTAGTTTTTTGAATGGTCCTGCTGACAGACAAACAAACGCAGATGAAACCCTTTCTGGAGGTAAATAGTCATTCTCTTACCTGCAGCGCAGACTTTTGGATTTCAGCGTCGTTGATGAACACCTCGCCCTCAGCGACGCCCAGGATGACGCTCATACCTGCAGCAGAGACACATCCAGGACAAATGAGCTGAGCAATCAATCAGTTGCAGACAAGACACTGACGGAGAAAAACCAAAGAGTTTTACTGACCCACAGTGGAAACCAGCGACCTGGTCTCATCCAGAACATCGACAGTGTCTGCCAGCACCAGCTGGACTTTAGGAACCACAGTCAGGATGGCCAGGATGTCCAAGGCATAACGCACAGTGTCACTCCTGGGGAGAGGGAGAGGGAGAGAGAGGGAGAGAGGGAGAGAGAGAGGGAGAGAGAGAGAGAGAGAGAGAGAGAGAGAGAGAGAGAGAGAGAGGGAGAGAGAGAGAGAGAGAGAGAGAGAGAGAAAGATCCTCATGTCGTAAATCTTTACTCAAAAAAGATGCAACGATCGCAATTTTCTTGGGTGATTCAGATTTTGCAGATTTTGCTTCTAAGAACTATAATTTACATCATACACAAACATTTTCCTAACTTTTCTTCAATGGAAAATTCTCACATCTCAAAAATAAAAAAAAGTGAAATGTTACAGGACAAACTTTTTACATATTATATATATCTATAGATAAAAGTGATCAGGCTGGAAATCGTCCGATTCCGGTCAGTGGCCGATCGATCGGTGCAACCCAACCAAAAAGCGGAGAAAGAGAAGCCAGCTGAGAAACCGCGGAGCAGCTTTACCTGCCGTAGTAAGTCCTCCAGTCACAGGCTGTAGAGATCAGCTGCAGCATTAAGGGAACACAGGACAACTTGTAGAAGAGCTCCACCGGTTCCCAGTGGAGCTGCGGAGGTCCGCACTCGATGAGGAACTCCATCATCTCAATCACCTGCTCTCTGGTGTACGTGTAAGCCTGGAAACAGAGGCACACACATGTAGATGTTGGCTTCTTGTGACGGCAGATACAAACTGTCTTTTTTATTCTTTTTCTAAATTTCTTCAAAAAGACAAACGTACTAAAAGTAGCGTTGGTGATTAAACTGGATACTTCTAAGTTAAACTGGTTTTTTCTCTGAACTTCTTCACGACGTATGTAGCTGCTTTCAAACATCAAGTCCAGACATTTTCCTGAACTTTTTCACAGGGGCTGTATGTGAGAACGTTCCCCACATGTTCCCCACATGTTCCCCACATGTTCCCCACATGTTCCCCTTGTTGTGAACGAGTCTGACCCCTACAATCTCCTGCTGCTGCTTCACATGAGAAAAACTAACTATGTGTAAACGGGTTATTTGATGGTCTCTTGACAATAAAGCTTCTTTCTGTTTATCTCTGCTACAGGAAACAAGATCATGTACGATTGTCTATTTAACAGATTTTTTAAAATAAAAACAGTGAAATCTACTATTTGATGGGTTATTCTACAAACAGGACGATTATGAATCCACGTCGTACCTTGTAAAACTGCTGCTGGGGAACGATGGTGCCTTTGTCTGACGTGTGCAGGGCCTGCTTCACCTGCTCGGCCTTCACTGCCAGGTGAGCCTCAAAATACCTTAAAAAAGTCAGAGAAGAAATCAATAATCAGAAATATGATCAATGATTTTTTGGACCTGTACTAAGCAGCTGCTGGGACAAAGAAAAGGTACAAAGTTTGTACGAGTCAGAGCTTTGCCAAAAACCTTTCATAGCACCAACACGAAGGAAATTAAAAACCAAGAGAAGGGAAATTAACTTGGAAATTAAAATATTTACTGAAACAGTAAATACTGAGCATTTAAATACATAACATACATAACATATGTTCAGTTAATCATGCGTCGCTGTACCTGCGGACGGCCATGCAGGTATGTTTGGCCGTCTGTCGGCTGGAGAAAACCTGGTCATCACTCATTATGGACACTTCACTCTCTCTGTTGAGAATCTCCAGAGTACTAACCTGCAGGGAGAGAACGAGGCTCCTCTAAATCTTTAGCTTTTCAATAAAAGAGGAAAAGTATGATTACATACTCATAACCTGATAATAAGATTCAGCACTGACCAGGTTGACGAGCCTGCGCAGCCCGTCCTGCTGGTCGAAGAGCTGCAGCACGGCCCTGAACGAGAAGGAGATGGAGAAGAACATGGTGGCGTGGCAGACGCCGGAAGCGTGGGACGACTCCAGCAGCCACACTGCGTAGGACACCATGTCGGAAAGAACGCCGTCTGGGAGCATACACACCTACACACACGCACACACACACACACAGTAGAGATAAAGAGCAGGAAAGTGAGGCTCAGTCTGTTACTTGACTCTAAATCAAGTTTTCAGTTCAGAGAAACACATCGTGTGTGTGTGTGTGTCAGGATGAACAATGTTTACAAATGATCAGAACCATCAGAAATCATAAACCTCAGAGATTTTCAATTCAGACGAGGAGTCAAGGCGAAGAAACTTCCTGAAGAGCGGCTTCATTTCACAACTTTTGTCATGTTTGTAAAATGTTCATTTCTGGGTTAAGAATCTAGTTTTGTATCAAACATTAGCATCGCGCAGCTCGACTCAGCAGATTCTTCTCTGTGACGAAGAAAACCTGAATGAAAACAGAAGGTTGAACTGTGGAGTCACAGTTTCTACCTGATGTTCAGATTCAGGGAAAACAAAACAGTTGACACTGATCAGGAATCATTCAGACTGATGTATAGTGTGTGTGTGTGTGTGTGTGTGTGTGTGTGTGTGTGTGTGTGTGTGTGTGTGTGTGTGTGTGTGTGTGTGATCATACCCTCTCCATGGCGTCTTGGTTGTACGCCAGATAGTACAAGCAGAGTGAAACTCCGGTTGCTGCCATCGAGGGCCTCGGGATCTGCAGAAGTTTCTGGACGCCTCCATGAGCAATGAACTCTGCCACGAACTTTTTATGCAGGAGCAACGAGGCGAGATACTGACGAGAGAAGGAAGAGACCGAAACTCAGTGTTTGGTGTTTTTTATCCTGAATTCACGAAAATAATTTCCAATAAGATGATCAGTTGAATATTTGTGACAAAAAAACGAAGGAGGAGGAAATCGTTTTAAATCTGTTCTGAAAATATATTTATATATTATTTTCATCTATATTTGAATTAGCTGAACTGAAGAATAAAGTATGAACGTGATTTGATTATTAATCCAGTTACAGATCGTTTTGAAATCAAAGTTGAGATAAACCATCAGATTTGAGGTCTGTGATGGAAGAGGTCTGGTCTTTGTGCTCCTGAAAAATCTATCTGCAAGTCTACAGACAAAAATAATCTAACGCAGATTTCCTGCTCTGTCCACTGTCATGTTCCTGATGTTCCTGATGTTTCTCATGTTCCTGATGTTTCTCATGTTCCTGGTGTTTCTCATGTTCCTGATGTTCCTCATGTTCCTGATGTTTGTCATGTTCCTAATGTTCCTGATGTTTCTCATGTTCCTGATGTTTGTCATGTTCCTGATGTTTCTGGTGTTTCTCAAGTTCCTGGTGTTTCTCATGTTCCTGATGTTTGTTATGTTCCTGATGTTCCTGATGTTTGTCAAGTTCCTAATGTTTCTGATGTTGCTGATGTTTCTCATGTTCCTGATGTTTGTTATGTTCCTGATGTTCCTGATGTTTGTCAAGTTCCTAATGTTTCTGATGTTGCTGATGTTTCTCATGTTCCTGATGTTTGTCATGTTCCTGATGTTTGTTATGTTCCTGATGTTCCTGATGTTTGTCAAGTTCCTAATGTTTCTGATGTTGCTGGTGTTTCTCATGTTCCTAATGTTCCTGATGTTTTCATGTTTCTCATGTTCCTAATGTTCCTCCTGTTCCTCCTGTTTCGTGAGGGCCACAGTTTTACCAGCAGAGCGTCGTAGGTGAGCTGCACATTCTTGGTCTGTCTGAGGTCGATGTAGTTCATCAGCAACAAGCGCGTGTCCTGCTGCATGAAGATGGCAAGCAACTGAAAAAGAAAAGAAAGGTTACGGAGTTTATAGTTCATTTAAATAGAGTGTGTGTGTGTGTGTGTGTGTGTGTGTGTGTGTGTGTGTGTGTGTGTGTGTGTGTGTGTGTGTGTGAGATAAAAAGATGAACTATCAGTGTTGCTGCTTCTCATTTGTGGCTGAGCTCTTTCTCTAACTTGGCCAACGAGCCAAAACAGAAGAAGACAGAGTTTGAGTTTTCAAATGAAATCCCAGCAGTACGGCTGTAACCTGATGAGCGGCTGGTTGAGCGCTGGTGTCGGAGGCACCTTCTCACCTCTTGATATTCTCCGAGCGGCTGCAGGTACTGCAGGATGAGCCTCTGCTCCATGGCCGGGCTCAGCGGTGAAAGGCAGTAGTCAGATCCAATCACCATTGAGCTCATCTCAGACCAGGAGCTGCTGATTGGCTGGTTACTGGTGTTGGTCCTCTCCAAGCTGAGCTTCTGTTTGGCGTTCCTTCCGTTCTCCTTTCCCGCTGGTCTTTTGACTCCTCCCAGTCTGTCCTGCGTCCCCCTGGAGGCGGGGTCATTGCTTGCTTGGTCCACAAAGTGTGGAAGCATTCGTGTGGAGCTGGATCCTCCACCGCTGCTGCTGCCGCTTCCACCATTTTTCTGGGCAAAAGGTTTGGAACCGGCCTTCAACATCGGCCTGCTGCTCTCTGCGTCGCCGTCTTTTCTGTCTTTGTCCTCGCCCACGTCTTCGCCCTCTGTCTTGTCTCGCTGGTCTGCTGAGATGTTTGCGGTTTGTGTGGCTTCGACCTGAGGAAGATGCTGGAGGGTCTTGTTGGGACCGAGGTGATTCTCGGCCTCTTGAGTTTGCAGCTCTTGCAGACGCAGAATCATCATCGGTACCTGGATGTTTGGAGGACACAAGATGATTTAGGGTGATATATATATATATAAAATGCTAGAGGTGAAAGAAGGTTCTCAGGCTCATTTAGTGGTTGATGCAAAGGTTCGATAACAATGGGTAAAGTCAGTAAACAACTTAATTAAACTTGGTGTAAATACAGATTTTAGAGATCATATTCCAGCAGAGTGAACAACAGGATGTTTCCTCGTGTGTGAAACTCACCAGCTGCAGGTTCGAGGGTCTGTAGCCGGCTGCCACCTCCTGGTTGCTCATGGCTCGGGCCAGCAGCCCCGTGGCGTAGACGCACAGCGGCCGCTCGGCTTCACGGGCAAAGCCAAACAACGTCTCCACAAGCCCCTCCTGTCACACACACACACAGACACACACAGACACACACACACTGACTCAGTCACAGCTAATCTGATGCACAGTAAGACGCATCTGCAACAATTGACCTTAACGCCAATTTAAAATGAACATATAAACATTTAATAAACTATGATGCTGCTGTAAGCGGAGACAATAATATATTTGTCAAATATCAGTTCTCCTGAGTGCAGACATGAGGCTGTAACAAAAGACAATTCAATAAAAACAGGGATGATTAAGTCCCGACAGATTTTAAAGCTATTATTTGACCTTCTCTTGGAAAACGACGGAGGTCTCGAGGCCCGGCATGATGTCCAGCAGCAGACGGCAGGCGGCTGTTCTGAGGCTCAGTTCTCTGCTCGTCATGATGTACGTGTCCAACAACTAGAAAATACACAATATGAAATTAAAGCTCCACTTCTGCAGTGAAATTCAAACTTTCTATATTTACATGCGTACAAAAAAAACTATATAATAAGGTGTTCAATTCAGTTTCTGCTCGTTCATTGGAAAGATATGATATAAAGATCTGTCCGTCTTTCTAAATAAAGTGGAACAGGTGAGTTTTCACTTGAATCTCCTGATTGATCAATACGGAACATTTTAGTTCTTGGTGCCGTCTGTCAGACTGAGTTGAAACTCCTCGGTCACGTGGTGATGAACACACGCAGCAGGAAACAAATGCCTCGGTCCTCACAGCGTTAGTGAAGTTATTGTTCATGAAGAGCATCTTCAGGAGCTGTCCCAGCATGCCGTCTGGGTTCGCCCGACCTGCAGTTACACAGGAGAGAGAAAATCAACGACCACAAACATGAACAGAAGCTTCAGTTCAGTTCAGTTTCTTTCTGCAGCGTTCTTTCTTTTACCAAATCAAATTCATGAATATGGGGTTTTTAAACTTTTAGGACAAAGAACAAAAAGGTTTTGAAAATGTGTCCGGACGTAAACCTGGATGTCGATCATCAAACGGATCTGGATCTGCTTTGTGATACTCTGATGTCTCTCGTTCAATCAGCTCAGAGATTCTGCAGAAAACACAGATGAGTCACGTGTCAGGAAAACATCCAGAAACTCTGACGTTAATACGTTATATCAGTTGTAGTATATGAACAAATCGGTGCTGACTTCGTGAGGCTGGCCACCAGCTGCTCCGTGCTGCCTCGCTGTGCCTCCTCCCACTCGTCTAACAGCTGGGAAAGCTCCGCCTTAGCTTCCACCGCCATAGCCACGGCCATGGCGGCCGACACGGCGGACGACAGGGCAGACGACAGAATGGCCGACACGGCAGACGATGGTTCTTCTTCTGGGGAAGACATTTCTGCCTGGGACACAGAGGAGCGAAAGGAGGAGGAGTTAAATCATCACAGTTCAAATCAGAATAATAATACATTTTTATACACATGTATTAAATATTTCCACAGTTGTAATTACTTATTCACAAATGTGCTCAATGATTCTACAGCTACAAAAAATGTTCACATATGTAAAAGTTATTTCTACATCAACAAAATCGTTATATCCGTAGATATTGTTCTATACATAATAAACAATTTCTACAGTTACACATTGCAAATGTTCAACATAGTTCGACAACCGGAAAACCTTTTTAACAAATGTTTAAAATATATTGACAGCTACAATTTGTTTTTCACGGATGAGTAACATTCTTCTACAGCGAGAAAACTTTCATCACGCATGTACAAAATACTTCTACAGTTCCAAAACACGTGTACACGTACACAGAAGGTGACAAAGAACTGCAATACTCTTTCAGCTGCGGAAAATATTTGTGACCCAGTGAGTGTGTATACGTGAATGTTACTGTGTGTGTGAGTGTGTGTATAGGTGAGTGTGTCTGTGTGTGAGTGTGAGTGTATACGTGAGTGTGTGTATATGTGAGTGTGTACGTGAGTGTCTGTGTGTGTGTGTGTGTGTACGTGAGTGTGTGTATATGTGTGTGTGAGTGTGTGTATATGTGTGAGTGTGTATACGTGAACGTGTCTGTGTGTTTGTGTGTGTATACGTGAGTGTGTATACGTGAGTGTGTCTGTGTGTGAGTGTGTGTGTGTGTATATGTGTGTAAGCTAACACTTTAAGCTACACATTAGCTAACTCCTCGTGTTTTCCCCTCGGACTCTCTCCGCTCCTGTGGCCGCAGCCTCGGCTCAGTGTCCGGCTGAGAGCCGCTGGAGTCCCCGGGGACAGAGAACCGGAGGACGGGGACAGCAGCGTGTTGACAGCCCGCCTCATGTCACCGTGAGACGGGTCCAGCTAACGACTCGTCCCGCTCACCTGAACCGCGACGTCCTCTGACCGGACTCCCCTCGACCCTGCTCGGCCTCCGGAGACGCTCGGCTCGGTTCCTCCGGAAACAACCGGAACGACACGAAACGTTAAAGGAAAAGAAAAGTTTTTGCGTCTGTTTTCAAACTTCTCCCGGCGACAGCACGTTGCGTCACCGAGTCCGTCGACGTTAGATGACGACAGGCGGCGAGGTGCATTGTGGGACTTGTGGTGTGGGCTGAGTTAATCAGCTGCTGGAGGAGGAAGTTCAGTGTTTTCATGAAAATGAAAGTTTGTGTTTTGAATCAGCGTCAAACACATATTTTACTTTTATGTCTATTCCACCGATGTTTTATTGTACATATTTAGTTTTATAGTTTTATATCTATATACTCTTAAATAAACACAGTTTTCATAGGGGAAGGCACATAAATAATTTCATTGTACGACAATAAACGCTTTGAACACAAACCTAAGTTGTATAAAACAAATCACGTGGAGTTAAACAATACTTAAAGCAGCACTGTGTAACTTTTACTGAGCAACAGCGCCCTCTGCAGCCACATGTGCAGATTAACTGTGTTTGGCTCCGTGTCCGAGTTATTAAAATTATTCTGCCTTTGCATACGATAAAATTAAAGTCTATCTCCATCCCAGACACACAAAACAAAACATCCACTAGAGGGCAGCACAGAGTCATGTTGCCAGTGGAGGAGGTCACGATAACGTGGCTCTCTACGAAAGATTCCCAAAGGCCGGACGATGTAACGTAGACGCCAGGAGTTTCGTAACAACTCAAAAAAGTTCAAAATGTTCAATGTTTGATTTTAAGTTACTTTCATCGTTCATTTATCGAAGGTCTTCTGACGCTTTCTTTTCTCGGTTGGTTCGGTGGAAGAGGCAAAGAGGCAAAGAGGCAAAGAGACTTGAGTTCCCTCCGGGAGAATCAGGTGAAAAATAAGGCAAAGAATATTATCAACCTGATAACGTTTTGTCTCATGAGTTCACGGCCATGTCTTCGTTATTATGAACCTCCGAGGAGAACGCACCGATTCTCCGAATCTTTCATTCCTTCTGCGATCAGGCTACTAGACTCAGACAGTCGTCATTTTAAATGATTCTTACCTGACAACGCATGTAACAAATGTCTATTTATCATCTAATTGTCTATTTTTAATTTCTATTTATTTGACCTCCTTAATCTTTATCTTCACGTCCTTCACCGACCTGTGTGTTGACACGTATCATATTGGATGTTCGTTGTGTGATCGTAAGCTGCAAGTGAATCGTCCTCCTTGGGATCAATAGTTTTCTGAATCTGAATCGATTTGACTGTTTCTTCTTTATCCTTAAACCTTCAGAAGTAAATAAGTACGGAAATACAAAGTATAACGATGAGTAAGAGAGGAACAGTGCCTAAATATATAACAAGTTAAATAAGTTAAAAAGATAAAGAACTAAACTCTAAGCCTGACTAAAATAAAAAACTGAAAAGTAGTATATGAAATGACAAATGAGAACTATATTGCACAAGATCATGAATGTAATAGTGCACGTGTTAATTTAATACTGTAAATAGTAGAGGAAGCAATATTGACCTATAGCACATAATGAACGTGATATTGCACATGTTGAATTCATCTCTGCTGATTTTTACATTTCAAACTGTACATGAGACAAAGTATCTGCAATAATTACAGATGTTTAAATGTTTCTCCTCATTAGTTTGAGATTAAAAGATTGGTAAACATCCTATTATTGAATGAATTACACAACAAAACTAGAAACAAGTGCAAACAGTTTATTGAGCCTTTTGGACAAAAGGTATTTTGCTTTCACGGAGAAAAACAGTGAAGTCGAATCAATCTTCAAATGTTGAGAACTGCCTGTTTTCAGATGCATGTTGAAAAAGATAAAGCCGGGAGGTGACGCTGTGTTTGAGTGCAAAGTTCTCTCTTTACACATGAAGCACATTTTAAAAAACGGTGAAAAGCCAAAATAAAAACGTTGCCATTCATTGCAACAGGAATTCCTACACATCCTGATCAACTGTTATGTAACAGACTAACATCGTAAATTTCCTCTGTGACAAAAATAACCTTCATCATCAACTGAATTGAAAACCCATTGATCGTTTTATTTTCCGTAAATACAAAAAAGACATTTTCTTTTTCAAGATTCTCAAATATAAAACCTTGCTTCCTATCGGTTTTACTTTACCGTGAATTGAATATTTTGGGTTTTAACTGTAGACTGTGAATAACGATGGACGACATGACGCTGCCCTAAAGTCTCCCCCTGGTGGCTAGCTGCAGTAGGTCATAAACCCTGCCTCCACCATGTTATGACATGGGACTTAAAAAAAAAAAAAATCAAAGTAGACGTTAAATAAAGTGTTCATGTTTCTGATCAGGTGGTTTTAATAGATTTTTGATGATATAAAAACGGCCTGAGACGTCATGATTGACAGCTGAGACTAGTGATTTTTCGGCGGGACCTCACTTTGGAGGCTCCGTCCAACAGTCACTACTGCAGAATGTCATCGGCACAAAATGGCAGCGTTCCTATCAGAAATATTTGGCTTCATTTGTGGATAGTGGCAGGAAGTGGAGACGTGTCGTCCATCTGTATTTACAGTCTAGGTCTGAAACTGATGTTGGGTCAAATGAAAACTTTGAAGACTTTAGTTTGGCTTTAGGAAAGTGTAGAAGGTTTTCTGAATATACAGCTCAAACAATGAGTTAAGTAAACAACTGGCTGATTAATCGATGACGCACAAACAGGACCAGTCAACACTTAGTTCATTAGTTCTCACACATGTTTTACAACCATTACAAGATGGCGTTGATCGAAATTGTCAAGTGTGTGCGTTTTCTTCAGATGTGTAGAAACTCCTGGTCTCAGTGCGTTTTCAGTTTGTCTCCAAACAACGTCATGAAGAGTCCGTACAGGAAGCCCCCCGCAAGGATGATTAGCGTGCTGGACACGGGCCCGAATGACAGGAGCGCTCCGAACACATAGAGGAGCAACAGCAGCAGAATCGTCCTGTAGCTGGCCAGGGGGCGCAGGCTCAGCCTCGGCGGACGGTTCCTCTCCAGCGTCAGACGAGACACCGGGCTCTGGTTTGTCTTTGTGGTAGAATCGGGAATCGTCAGGTAGTGACAACCAAGGCGGCCCAGGAAGTCCGGCCGTGAGCAGAGCGCACTCATGTGTCCTCCGAACTGTGGGAGGACAGCAGGGGAAGAAAACACCTTAAAACAAACGCTTTTCAAACAAAAGCAGCTGTGATGACAGATGTTGCTGGAAGCACTGACCCTGTCATTGAGCAGAGAGGAGATCCTGTAAAACAGCCTGACCAGCAGGGCGTTCTCATAGCTCCTGATGGGCTGCAGCTCCGGGTCGCCTTGGTACTGAAGGTCAAACCTGCGCAGTCCATTTATGATCTGCAAAGAAACACACACACACATACACACAGACTCAGGGTTTCAGTCTTTGCTGCTGCACGCAGATCTTATCCACGATCTCCTCATGGACGTGCACAGTAATTTGAAGCACTGACCTGCCTCCGACCGAGGTCAGTGAGGATGAGTCCGTTCTCTCCCTGGATGCAGTCTGGCAGCTGCTTGCAGTTGCCGTCATCCTGAGAAGAACCCAGGTTTGAAATGAGCTGAGTCAGCTGCCCCTGGTTCAGCTACAAAACAAAGACACCTTCAGTCAGAAAGATTATTTTTCTTTATACGAGTAATCGGAAACAAAATGTTTATCATGCGGGAATAAAAGAGGAAAATCAGACCTTGAAGATCAGACACAGGTTCTCCAGAGCTCTGTCCAGGAACTCGTGGGTCTTTTTCAGACACTCGCCGCTCTCCTCTGACTCGGCTCCAGAGAAAGTGTTGTTGTGGTCAGAGGAGCTCAAACCAAACCAGGACAGGAAGGAGGAACTGGCTGCCACCTCGCTGGAGTGATCCGATATCCTCTTGGCCGTCTGTCTGGCTTGTGCAATCATCTGGATCAATTTCATGACCTGTGAAATGGACACTGGATTGAGATTTCGAGTGTTGGCCTCACACTGGAGTCAAACTGTTTGAACCCTCCGGATTAAAACACGTCGTTAAAATATAAAAAATGAAATAAAACTTACTGCTCCTCTGAGCTCGGTGCCAAACATCTGTTTGTACTGACAGTCCTGACCTTCCAAGGAATAGACGTGGCTCTTCACCCTGAACACCATGTCCGTCACCACCTTCTGCCGTGACGACAGGTAGCTGCCGCCCTGGCTCGGCGTCAGGTAGCCGCGGGGCTGACGGTGGTGGAGGACATGCTCAGGCTCCAGAAACAGCTGCTCACCTGGAGACAGACGCCTGGGTTAGTTTTTTTTCTAAATCTCATTTTATATTCCAGATATCAGAGTTTTAACTTGTATTAATGGTAAATCAGTGGAGTTGTAACACGTAGGTTTCCAACTGGAGAATTAATTACAACGATAATCCCTCAAGATGAGATGCTACAGGTGAAAAGGTTAAAGATTTAACTAATATTCAATTTTTTCATGATGAAACATTCCCAGTTGATTATTTACGGTTAAATGTTTTTCTTTTGATTTACCAGTTTCCTGAAATTGTATGTAAATGTATATTTTGGACTAGAGCCTGACGATTTATCATCTGGCTGATAAATATCTGCAGATATGAGTCTTTCAGACACATCAGTATTTGCTGGGTTGAACATTTGGAATTTACAGAAGAAACAATCCAGAAAAGATAGAAGTTTATGGTATAGAAGAAGCTGAAAAAGTGATGTGTTGTAAAAAAATATATATCTTGTTTGCTTTGAATGATGCTTGAAGATGTCAGATTATTTTCTCTCCACTGATAAAGAACGTTTTACAAAGACATGGTCACTCGTCCTGACCTTTCTGGATCATCTCTGCAAGGTTTGGCTGAGCGAAGACTTTGGCGACCCTGAAAACCATCAGTGCGTTTTTGGCGTTGACCAGATCCGTCCTCACGGTTCTGTTCAGAAAGACCTGGAAGAGCTTCGTGTACATGAGCAGGTTCTCCTGAGCAAACGACTCCCTGCAACACAGCAGAGTTAAACAGTCAGAACAACGTCGTCGCTCCAAGTGAGAACGGAAATAAAAACAATCAGTCACCATTTGTCAGGTACTGTTCTGTTTTGGTCCGGCTGAGGATTGATCTTCTCCCCGGTGTATCTCCACGGCTGAATGTAGCTCAGCCACGTCTCCAGCACCTGAACACAGGGTTGATCAGTTCTCTGAATTCACTCTTTCACCAGCAGCATTTTCTGTTAAAACTTACAGTTAAACTTATTGAAGTCCTGGATATGATGGTGAATTAATTACATGTTTAAGGGTTAGGGTTAGAAAGGGTTATAAAAATACACCACAAACATACGGCTCTGAAAGAGGCGTCCAGAGGCCAGTGACCGAAGCAGTGCTGAAGAAACAGGTAGAGTTTCTGTTGAACAAAACGCTGCACCACCACTCTGCAGGAGAGAGGGACATGAAACATGTGGTCAGCGAAGGAGTTTCAGAAACAGCTTTCAAGAATCTACAGAAACAACCGATGTTCTTTTGTGTCAGCAGGACTATGAAAATACTACAAAACGGATTTCCACAAAACATGGTGGAAGGATGGACAGGGACCAAAGAATAACCTAGGAAATGTTGGCACAGACTTTCTATTACAATGTGAGATAGGGCGCCGGGAAATAATTTGTGGATCTGGCTGAAAGAAATCTGACATTTAGAGTAATGATATTTATGAGTGTGTGTGTGATTTGGTTTGATTGAATTTAAGGGACCTTGGTGGAGGAATGAGCTGTACTAAGTGACAATCTAGCTCAACATGCGAACATGTCCAACAGCAGCATGTATGAGGAACGTGTAAAAAGTCGGACCTCTTGAACTCCTCCAGCGGGCTGGTGTGAGTGTGCGAGTGGACCGAGGGCGAAGACGACAGCTGCTCGGGCTTCAGGCTGTTGGAGAAGGCGTGCAGATGTTTCACCAGGAGACGCACGACCAGCACGTGCTCCTCTGTCGGGGTGAAGGGCTCCTGTAAAGACAACCAGTCAGCAAAGCGCTCCGCTGACACACGACACCCCGTTGTTGCAGCTCCCGCAGTCAATAGCAGCCAATCATTAAGGCGTCCCGGTCCAGAAGCAGCCAAACAATCACCAGCGGCTCGCAGCGCGTTCATTCTGTGATAGAGCGCAGGGGTCCCACACGGATCGAGTGACGATGACTGTGTGTGATTTCAGTTGCTTCCTTTTGGTTCTAAATGGGGAAAATAACTTCTGCTGATATTTAACAACAGATCTGTTTGTTTCATGTCAGCGTCTTTACAGAGTTTAAAGTCCAAATGATCGTTTTTAATTCTCACCTTTTGTACTCAGGACTACTTGGTCATGACATTTGTCTCTGGCTACATCCACACTACCACATTTCAGTTTAAAAACTCATCATTGTTAAAGTTGCGAAGAAATCCCTGCTCCTACTTTTCACCATCGCTGTATTTTCAGTAACTAAGCAACCAACTGCTGAGTAGACAATCTACTTGCTGTTTGCATCACATGACCAGGGTGCTTGACAGGTCACGTGACGGAATGGACGGGGATCATTTCTATTACAGATCCAAAAGGCTTGAGTGGACGGAGGTAATATTAAAACATATTAGCGTGGATGTAGCTTCTGTGGAGTAAAGACCATAATGAGCCCAAAAATAACAGCTTTGCTCAGTTCAGACTTACTTTACCAATTAATACTACGGCGATATATAATGAGAATATACAGGCTGTTTAATCATGAATTTGGAAATTGGGGTTTGCTAAAAAATAAACGGTGGGACCTCAACGCTCGATTACCTGCTCATAGCAAAGCTGCTCTGTCAAGCTGCTGCAATGTTTCTTCTTCTGGATAAACACAAACATTAACTCTGTTCTTTGTACATAAATTTAGAGGAACAAATAAAAATAATTACTTGATTATAAAATGATTTTAAGACTTGCATGTAAACTAAAAGATGATATTAATAACGTAGTAGTATCTTTTGCTTTACAAAGAGTCAATAGAAAGAAACAATCAACCTCATAAACATGTAGAGCCACAAAAGCACACCAGTGTAAAAAGCATGCCTTAAAAAACAAGCAGCAAAGGAAAACCACACCAGAGCCAATACAATTCTGCTCAAAGACTCCAAAAGCTTCATTCCAGGTTTTACTTTTCCTGTCAAGGATACTTCTCTGTCCAATTTCACAGTTTACTGAAATATGTTGTGTTTAAGGGTTCCCCGCAGCTCAAATCCTCATCGCTGGTTTCTGACACTGTGGGTGAGATCTTTGTTTCTCAAGCTCATTAAAATCTCTGAGTGAAAATGGGCCAAAACTATTTGATAAGGCTGAGTCGTCTTATCATTTCAGTATTTGGTGACAATATAGTGTACATCACAATTTACCAACCACTTTAACCTTTTATTTCATTTTTTCGTTTCATGCAAAAGTGACATATATAATGCAAACTAATCAGCTGTAACATCTGGAAGCATCAGGCTGGTGACAGGACTGGTCTCACAGTGATGGTCAGTAAAAGAGAAGTATCCTCGACTGTGACTTTAACTGACTGAGGTTTACCTCCAGGGGGCCCCAGAGGGGCGGGGACGAATGAAAAGGTAAAAGTACTTGGTAGGTGTGGAGGGTCCCAGAGCCTGGTGGGGCGTGGGGTTGGCACGGCATGCTGGACATACTGAGGCGGTACTGCAGCAGGGCCAGCTGTTCACCCGTAACCAC
The DNA here is from genome assembly GCF_009819705.1 of Hippoglossus hippoglossus. Lineage (NCBI taxonomy): Eukaryota > Metazoa > Chordata > Actinopteri > Pleuronectiformes > Pleuronectidae > Hippoglossus > Hippoglossus hippoglossus. The sequence continues at coordinate 1,349,448 of NC_047155.1, forward strand.
CAGGGGGGGTAGAGGAGGATGAGGAAGAGGAGGGAAAGACAACGACAGAAGGTGGAGGAGGAGGAAGAGTGGAGAGAGAGGAAGGGGAGAAGTGACAATAAAGAAGGGTGAGGAAGAGGAGAAAGGGAAAAAGGAGGTGGCAGGACGAAGGTATAAACGTGAGAACAGGAGAAAGAGGAGGCAGCAAAAGAAAGGAAAGTGCAACCAGACAAACAATTGGCCAAAAACATTCAGGAGGAAAGTAGAAGAAACAGGGGAGGAGACAAACACAAATAAAATATTGACCGTGGAAACAAAACGCTGCAAATGCCGGGGCACGATGCAGAGACTTCTCCGACTCTCCAAACAAACACGGTCGCAGGGATGGGAATTATTTCACAAATTATTTAACTGGTGTGTTAAGAAAAAGGAAACAGTAGTAATTTTTTAAAACCTAATAAATCTAAATATTTCTGGGCTCTGCAGCAGAGCTATCGAGGAGGCTTGTGTGGAAATGTATTCCATCAAATGTGCTTGCTGGTGACAGAATAAGCCAAATAAAGAGGCTGAACCATAGACTGTAAGTAAATATGGACGATTGGTCGAGTGAATGTATCGACGGGACCTCGATACCACAGCTCTACTGCACAGGCTCCAAATTATCAATGGGTTAGGATTAGGCCTCAAAATGGCAAAGGTGGCAGCGTTCATGTGATATTTTAGCTCAATTTTGGTGCAGCGGGAGGAAGTGGAGACACAGCGTTGATCTGTCTTTACAGTCTATGGGCTGGACGAGCTCATCTGTGCTTCACATAAAAAGCGAGACCACAAGTCATGCAGATGTTTCTGTGTTTTACAACAAGCTAAAGTTAAATTGAGTTTCATATTCAAGCTTTTATAATTCCCATCCCTGATGTTTAACATCATAAACAGAGGGAACTCAGAACTGGAAGATTTTGTTTTTCATCATCACATACGATGAAGTGTCATATATTTCTGAAATGTTCTACTATGAGAAATTTAGATTAGGATTTCATAGCATCCAACAGTGAGCAGGTCTGACACATTACATCTAAAATGATTTGGCAAAAATCTTTCAATTCCAGTCCACTTGAAACAGGATGGACACAACAACACAGTGGTTAATACGTTTTAACAGGTGAGCATTTGACAAAAACATCTGTTTGTGATGCAGCTCATTGGTCGGTATGCTCACGGTTTCCTGTCCAGTCTCATGAAGCTGCAATGAAGCATTTGATTTGTTTTCCCAAATAAAATCTAGAGAAATCTGCAGTTTCCACAGTGTGTTCATATTATATAAAATATATAATTAGAAATAAAAATGAGTGTCAGCTCTGAAGTTCTCCACGACTTGAGATGACTTGAGATGTGTTTTTGAGTAGTAATTATGTAATCTACACAGCTGAGTGTAGAAGTATGTAATAGTATACAACTACAGGACCTAGTCATGCATGTATGTACGGTGCAGGTAAAAGGACCAAACACCAGCATTGAGTCTCAGTGCGAGTGGGTTTGATGTGTTAACAACCTGTGTACTAAACATTATACGATTAAATGGTCGTCATTCAAATGAAAGGTTTTGTACTTAAACAGGGAGGTGATTTCTGAGGATCTTTTAAACTGTGGATGCTTTAATGCTCCTCCACAAATCATCTTTATTTCATTTCCATTTTCTATGTAATACAATATCTTTCTTTCAATAAGGAACAGGACGCCCTTTGGTTTGTTGCTGGTTGGACTGACTGGTTTTTACTAAGACTGGTCTCAACTGCTATGTGAGTCTTTGTTAAGATCAGCCTTAAGAAATGGACAGAAGAGAACATAGACAGCCCTCTAACCTTAATATATGTTTAGTCTCTTTTGTCACTTGGCGTAAGACCAGTTGGTGCAACCGGCCTCAGGGCTGGAAGGACAAACTTAATTTCTGTACCTTGAGATCAAAAACTACCGCGACAGGCAGTAGTGATGAGTGTGCTGTAAGTCTCCTGCACTGAGGAGAGTCCGACTCTGCACTGTGAACCCTCTACAGTCCCACCATGTCCTGACTTTATGTTGTGTCTCACATGCATTCACACACAGAACAAAACACACACTTGTGAATCGTGACATGGACATGCAGCGTGTAAAGGACGTGAAAGAAAGCAAAAGCACTAATACTGGGAACACATGCCCAATCGCAAAGGCAGGGGTTTAACTCTTCTGCAACTATATTTACTAAAAACTCTATTAAAAAAAAAAAAAATGAGGGATTTAAAAACATTTTGAAATATAAACCAGACAATCAGATGCTTTGTTTTGATGTGTTCACACTGCAAGGAGCTCAGTACGAGTCACATCTTTGTTCTCCAAAGAAAATCACATGCTACTGTAAAACAAGCTGCTCATCATTGACGTGCTGTGTACCTTCTTCTGTTGTGGGTGAAATTGTCCTTCAGTAATAATAAAATACAAATTTTTTCGCAATTGTGGGGAGTTGATCTAAAATATGAAAACTGTAATTTTCTCTTTAACTAATGGACAACTTCACCCTATCAGGGTGTTTATTTTCAAACTCAGTTCATACACAGTCAAACAATTTCAGGGTCAGGTAACCTGGAGGCCGACCAACCACAGAGCCGCAGGCCAGAGCCGCCGTACCGCCCTGGGCTTGTTCCGACACAGAGATGGTGGAGATGGGAGGAAACAGGTGGAAGGGTTGTGGATAGCCAGTCCACAGCCAGCCGTGCCATGCTGCAGTACAGGGGAGGGAGGAAGGAGGGCAGGGAGGTGTCGGGGGACACATTTCTGTTCTCTTACCTTAACCTGAGGAGACTGAAGCTTCTGGTACATCTCCAATGAGTAGTGATGAAGCCAGACCTCTACAAACATCTGAGGTAGAGACACATTTTCATACTTAATGTAAAGCAACTCAATTAATCAGATCAATTAACAATCAAAGTCAGCAGCTGTACGTGTGAAACGCATTGACCCACAGCTCGATTCTGTCCCGTACCTGCAACAGTGTCTCTGACCTCCAGATTTCCTGAGCTGAGGGCTCTGCGTTCACTGAGGGCTGATGGAATATGTGATGTTTCAGGAGACTGGGGCTGTGGACGCCATAACCAGCGAAGGAAACGCTGGAAGATCTGTTGAATTTAAGGCAGAGGGAATTTTAAAAACTGACAGAATAAATTATCCATCAATATCCACTTCTTTTGTTAAATAAGGCAGATGAAAAAAGCCTCCTAATGATCAGGTGATCTGGCTGAAATCTTCAGGTAGACGCGACTCAAGCTGCTTTCAGACACGCACTGAACTCCGCAGTTCCTATTTTCTCCAGAGGACACGACACAGTCAGAGCTTTGTTTTCTCTCCTCATCGCTCGGAGCACAACAGAATTAATACAGAGGACACTGTTGCTCAGGTGTTTGGTTCGGAGGGTTGTTGGTGTAAATACCTTGGTGAAGGTGCAGTGACAGAACCTCTGGAGTCGGAGAAAGGAGACGGAGGCACCGTTCCTTCACTGGGGAGGAAATATTTCAGGTAAGTGTCCACCAGCACGAAGTAGGCACTGTCTGTGGAGCTTCCATGTTGGCCTTGAGGGTAGCTCTGAAGATAAAGAACAGTTTAGTTTTTCCTTGTGAGGATCAATATGATCATGATCATTCAAGGAGTAGTCATAACATTATCACTGAAAGGTTTCCATGTGAAGCTTAAAAGACGTCAAGTTAAAAATCTTTGTGCCCAGGTTTAATCCCACGATCCATCGTTAATTGTTCATTTATCTCGTTAACATGCCACATAAGTCAAACTCAAAAAGAATAGCCGCACTCTGGCAGACTCACCTTTGGCGCGATGAGACAGTAGGCAAAGTTAAACATGAAAAATTCAAAGGGATCTGCAGAAAGTTAAGGATTAAGCAATTGATTGAGGCATCAATTTAGTTTATTGATTAATAATTTCAAGCAAAAGTTAAAAAAAAGAAGTTTTACATTCTCTTACAGCTTCTCCCACTGAAGGATTTGCTGCTTGTCTTTGTCACATATGTTCTTAAACTGAACAACTGTAGGATTAAGACTGAAGCTCAGAAAAAACTATTTTAAGACATTGGTTCCAGCCCAGGGAAGTTGTGATAGGCATTTTTATACATTTTACTACTTAAAAAAAAAAAAAAAGGCTTGACTTGTCATGGTCTTCACTAATTCCACAGAGAAAACTCTGAGTCTGGTGTGTGTTGTGAAGGATACTGAGGGCGAGGTTCAGGCTCAGCAGACCGGACAGGGGGAACTGCAGCTTGTTGTGAAACAGTGGACAGTCGGGGAGGACTCCTTCCTGGATACAGGCCTTCACAGGACCCTTCATGAAACAGGACAATTAAGTAAATATGGTTGACAATATTCATTAAGCTGTAAAACACAGGACAGAAATGTTCTTACCGGGAGATAATTGACGGGTATTTCATATTTGTACTCTTCTGCTTGAAGTTTGTACACAAGTTTCATCATCGGCCCACTGACAAGAAAATTTGAAAAAAAAAAGAACGACGTTTTTGACTTGATTCTTCAAATGTACAATAAATAAACTTGGCTAATGGGTACACAGACAACCCGACTACCTGGGGTTTAGAAAATCCATAACAATGTGGTACTCGTTGCTTCTCGAGTGCAGGAGTCGCAGGTTCCAGCCGGCGATGATGCCGTCCAGGGTCCCAAACACACACTCCACCAGCCAGGGGAATATCAGGTGCAGCTCCTGAGAGGAAACACACACGACGCAGATACAACGGAATCAGACACAAGATATTTTAAAACCGATCAACTGATGAACAGACAAATCCGAAAAAGCTGTGGATAATACATTTGATAACTTGAGTAAGCAGGTCCATCGCAACCTACTATCAGTGTTTCACCATATTCTGTGACACGAAGCAGCAAAACATTAAACAGTACACACACACACGCAGGGAAACCCTCAGTTTAGTCAGCTGATATCTGTGAAATTATAAAAGTGCTATTATATTATATATATAATATATTATATTTCCACTGTGTTATTAACTCTGCTGCATCGCCACCCAGCAGTGAGCAAACAGGGTTCGCAGAGCAGCTGTGACAAGCCTTCAGCACAGCACAAATATAGGCTCATAACAAAGTAAAGGATTTTTAAAATGACAAATTGGACTTGAAAACAAAACAACAAAGAGCAGAAATCCAACATATCAGTAAACATCACACTCACTCACACACACACCCTTTGTGTCATTCACTGAAAACCCCAACAGCTGCCCTCAATCCGAACTTCAACTGTTCCACAGTAACACTCTCACATACCAAGAGGAACAAGTCGGTGCTCTTTTTGTGTCTCGAATAGAGAAGAGTTCGAACAGTTCAGTTATCTGCATCTTTTAACTTAGATTTCCGTGAATCTCTTTCAAATCACAACACAAAGTAAAGAAGAGAGGAACCTTGAACTCGGAGTGAAAGCCGGGTGACGGTGACAGCAGCTGTCTCCTCTAAATGTTAGAAAGGTCACCTCAGCTCGGCTCCCTCCAGTAAGACACTAAACCGCCAAGTTGTCTGCAACAAAGGAATCCTGTGACGGCCCTTTACAAACACTTGGGCCAATAAGCTACAGAAATGGCACAGCAGTGTCCATACGCTGGTTCATACCGTACCCTACAAGACTGCGGCTGTTTGTATTGTGGTCTTGGAATTGTCCCACTCCCACGAAATATAACCACAAAAGATGCAAATCTGTAAACATAACAGTGGATTATTTCCTCACATGTAACGCTTTACCACCAACAAGGAGGTTTTCGTTGTTTGTTTGTCTGTCAGTAGGATTATGCAGAAATTACCGTACCAATTTTCTTGAGATTTGGTAGAAGGGTTTCCACTTTCTTTAGCATTGAGAGATGGGGCGTCTCACCTTGGCGGAGGTATGCTCTCTCTGAGCACTCCTCTACTTTACTGTGTGGAGAACATTTGCTCGTATCCACTTCATCTTATCATCTCACAGGCCAAAGGCAGATTGATCTCGGCAAACAACAATCCACAACCAATACATCAGGGTGCAAAACACGAGACTGTGGTAGAGTAGACGTCTCACCTTTGCGGGATATTCATCAATGATCTTCACCAGGTCTTGGCATCGCTGGAGCAGAGGTTTGGTGGTCGCATCGGCTTTGAGGTTTGCCTGGAGCAACAACACAGAAAACAACAGAGCACGAGTTCGTTCAGCCACAGATTCATCCAGTCACGTGGCTCTAAGAAAGACTGCAGCAAATACTGCCTTATTACAAACAAAATATATATACATTGCACATTTATAAAAACAGCCTAATAATGAACGTTGCATTTCCTTTTTATATTATTTATTCTAGATCCTGTTTCTATTCTAAGTTTTGATTCTTACAATATTTGTTACTTGCTCTGCTGTGTCGATTTTTCTCAATCTCCACCACATGATCTCATTTTGGCTTAATTTTCCTCAGGGAAAATTACAACGTGCTTGTAATAAACTGACTGAAGAATAAAAAATATAGGGAACTATTTGATCATTATCACGATGTTAGTCTCCTACGACGTGTTCGAGGTTTTGAGACAGGTCCTTGCTCCTGAGTGAAGAACGTGGTTTGAGACTCTTCCCAAGCAGAGAAGGACCAACACCTGATGAAGGAGCGAGATCCACACACCAGACAAGTGCGTTGATGGGGATCTGCTGTAGTGGGAAGCTTGTATGACTCACCAGTAGGAAACTGGGCGGCTGCAGGGTGGGAGCAGCCATGGAGGAGCCTCGCGTTTCCTCTCGTCTAAGTCCCGTCCCCTCCGAGCTGCCTGTGGGGAAACACAAACACAACTTTACGATTGTGTCTTCGGGAGCCTCCTCGCGCTGCTCGGGTGTAACCCCCCCCCCCCGGAGACAGACACGAGCGGCCGGGTTGTTGTTCACACGGTTAGTCTGACCTCAGCGGTTCCTCCGGACTGGAAAACCTCCAGAGACACAAGCAACCATGAGAGTTAGCGCGAGCGGGCTAGCTAGCGACGAGCTAACGGACTTAGCTCCCGAGCACAGACGCAAGCAACCCGGGACATTTTAACACGAGTCCCGAAGAAACATCCAGGTCCGCCCCCCCAGTGAAGCTCTTTCACACCCGCCGCTGACAGAAACTCAAATTATCCTCCAGTTTACCGACGAACCGCGTTTCCGTCCATGAGCGTCGTTCAAATCTGACGCAGGCGGTCGCGCTTCTTCTTCTGCGTGTGTCAGTTCACGTTACTGCGCGTTGCCGCCGCCTACCGGAGCCTGGAGTCACTCAACGCGCACTGAGCTGCAGGCTGTTCTCACCATGGACTGTGTATAGAAAATAATGAATATATAGATATTCATATGGATGGGATACATATAAATGTAACTATTCTCATCCAGGTTTCATAGGAAATGCTACGAAAAGTGAAGCACTAGAATTTGTATGTATTCCACGTAATCGTGAGTCAGGAGGCGGGGGACACGTGATCTATGCGCTTTATGGAACATTTTATATTTTCATCATGAAATTGTGTTTTTAATCCTATTTGTAGCAGAAAATGTGCTTTTTATTTTCATAGTCGTTCAGATGGTGTGTACGATCTTTAGGTTGTTAGTTTTTGTTTAGTTTAGACGTTTATCGGACTTCTATTGTTGTGATGGTTGTTGCTATGGACGCTTCCCTCGCTGCCCACTGACCAATCTACTCCTTTGAACCATGACATCACGTCTTGGAGGATCCGTAGAGCTGGTGTGGACTGTTAGAGTCTCTGAGGAGGACCAGGGTCTTCAGAGACCCACAACATCCTTTGAGCTCCTCTGATGAGTTTCTGAAAGATCCAGATTCTCCTCAGAGGATAAACCTTTGTCAGTTGCTGGAGCCGAACAGAACCAACCTGACCTGTTGGAGCAAAGTGCTCACAGAACCACAGACTGTCTGCATCTGCTTCACTTACTGACACCGATGTACTGGGTGTGTTAGAGGAGGATAACTACACATAGTGTAATACTGTTATCCTTTAAGTTGCTTTATCCCATGTAATTAACTATGTAATAGGTTCAGAGTCAGTGTGTGTCCTCAGAGACAGTGAGTCAGTGAGTCAGTGAGTCAGTGTGTGTCCTCAGAGTCAGTGAGTCAGTGAGTCAGTGTGTGTCCTCAGAGTCAGTGAGTCAGTGAGTCAGTGTGTGTCCTCAGAGACAGTGAGTCAGTGAGACAGTGTGTGTCCTCAGAGTCAGTGAGTCAGTGAGACAGTGTGTGTCCTCAGAGTCAGTGAGACAGTGTGTGTCCTCAGAGACAGTGAGACAGTGTGTGTCCTCAGAGACAGTGAGACAGTGTGTGTCCTCAGAGACAGTGAGTCAGTGAGACAGTGTGTGTCCTCAGAGACAGTGAGACAGTGTGTGTCCTCAGAGACAGTGAGACAGTGTGTCCTCAGTCAGTGAGACAGTGTGTGTCCTCAGAGACAGTGAGTCAGTGAGACAGTGTGTCCTCAGAGACAGTGAGACAGTGTGTGTCCTCAGAGACAGTGAGTCAGTGAGACAGTGTGTGTCCTCAGAGTCAGTGAGACAGTGTGTGTCCTCAGAGTCAGTGAGACAGTGTGTGTCCTCAGAGACAGTGAGTCAGTGAGACAGTGTGTGTCCTCAGAGTCAGTGAGACAGTGTGTCCTCAGAGACAGTGAGACAGTGTGTGTCCTCAGAGACAGTGAGTCAGTGAGACAGTGTGTGTCCTCAGAGTCAGTGAGACAGTGTGTATCCTCAGAGACAGTGAGACAGTGTGTGTCCTCAGAGTCAGTGTGTGTCCTCAGAGACAGTGAGTCAGTGAGACAGTGTGTCCTCAGAGACAGTGAGACAGTGTGTGTCCTCAGAGACAGTGAGACAGTGTGTATCCTCAGAGTCAGTGAGACTGTGTGTGTCCTCAGAGACAGTGAGACAGTGTGTGTCTTCCACTCGTCTTGTTAGTAAACAACAGATTCAGATCTCGTGGCCTCGAGTTATTTATCTCGTTCACACGTTATTATGTCGTGGTCACGTAATATATTTTTACCAAATGCCACCAGGGGGCGCTGTAACTTACACATTGACACGATCCCAGATGTTTCACCAGCTGTTCTTCCTGCATTTAGCAGCTGTGACTGAGTTTCTTTTATTCTGGATCATGTGTTTGTTCTCCTCTGGTTTTTATTATAGAACAGTTTGATCCTGGTTGTGAAATATGAGGCTCTGCTGTCAGTCAAACTGTCCATGTCTGTGATTGGTCACACACACTAGACCCCGCCCCTTTTATGTGCACGCTCAGATCTCGATGAGGAAAACCTGAGTTAACTTAACGAGTTGATAACCAGCGTCATGTGACCACTTAGCCTGACTGTGTCTGTCAGGTTCAGTTGAGCTGGATCTCAGAAAGATCTCCTGGACATGTTGAAGTGTCTTCGTAGTTCAGACAGGGGCGTAGCACAAGACTGTAATAATAAGGGTACCAGCCCGAGGATGGAGTAGAGGCAGCATTTATGTCTTAGAGTTTGCAGGAGGTGAACTATTATACAAGTACAATAATGCAAACCCTTTCATGTTATACTGGTTTATGTCATTTATAAATCCACCAATAATCCCACATAGCCATAAACAAACATTGAGTAAAGACGTATTTTTGCAATTCAAGCATTTCCTGATCTACACTCAAACCAATCAACTACATTTATACTGAATTAATACAAGCTCACAAAGTTCATGTGTCTGATTTTAAACTCAAAGTGATTTCAATGTGTTTAACTTTGTGTGGAACTAAATCAATTTGTGACGTGAATCCAGGAACTTTAAGATCATAAACAAACATATACACAGAATGTGGTTCTACACACATGGAGACATACTGAGGGACAAAGGTGGACAATAATAAAGACAAACTTAAATACACTGTATGTGACTCTTTACAGAGGGTTTGTATATTCTGCTTGTGTTGTGTCATTTCAATAAACACATTCTTCATGTGAATAAACACAATCGGGGCAAGAAGGTTGCTGGTTTGAATCCGGTTCAGATGGGGTCTTCCTGTGTGGAGTCTGCATGTTCTCCCCGTGTTTTCTCCAGGTGCTCCGGCTTCATCTCACAAACACATGCAGATTAGGGGTTGTGTAGATTGGAGACTACACACAAGCTGCTGCTGCTTCAGCCTCTGGATCCTCAGGACACAGCTCAGCCTCCGTCCACACACACTGTCCTCTTCACACTCAGCTCCACAAAGATCTCCCCTCCCTCCAGCTGTTGAGAGAAGAAGACATCAGTGTTACAGAGACTCACTTCATCAGCTGTGAGTCAGTGATGCAGCACATCCAGTAGAAAGAGCAGCAGGGACTTCAGTCCTGTTCAGAGGTGGAGCAGCTTCCTCTCTGCTTCATGTTCACGTGTTGGAATGAACACGCTAAGAGCTAAGTGTGTTTCCTCTGCATGTCAAAGTGCAGAGTGGACACCTGAGAGGTGGATTTACTGCTGTTACAGGTGAAGACATGTTTCACTGTGTGTTGATGAACATCTGCTTCTGACAAACTGGGACCAGATGAGACAGATGGACCTCAGCAGAGGTTCTGCTCTGTATAAAGAGCTCCTGGTTACCATGGTGATGAGGAGAGGCTTCAGTCCCACTGATCTCAGAGCTGTGACAAAGATCCACCTGATCAGTTCTTCACTGATGAAGTGAGAGAACAAACTGTCTCAGATCAGATGAAGACGACACCGTCTCTGTTCCTCGTGTGAGGCTGTCAGCTGTGGTCCAGCTTCATTTCCTGTTCACATGAAAACAACAACAACTGTCGTCTTCACGTCAACTCAATCACATGATCCCAAGCAGCTTGTGGCTCGTCTGATTGGCCGACTGTTGTCTCTCTGTGTCTCTGTCCAATCCTGACGTCTGTCCTCATTGTCCTCTCACAGCTTCACTGAGGAAACACTGAGGCCTGAACTACGAAGACACTTCAACATGTCCAGGAGATCTTTCTGAGATCCAGCTCAACTGAACCTGACAGACACAGTCAGGCTAAGTGGTCACATGACGCTGGTTATCAACTCGTTAAGTTAACTCAGGTTTTCCTCATCGAGATCTGAGCGTGCACATAAAAGGGGCGGGGTCTACTGTGTATGACCAATCACAGACATGGACAGTTTGACTGACAGCAGAGCCTCATATTTCACAACCAGGATCAAACTGTTCTATAATAAAAATCAGAGGAGAACAAACACATGATCCAGAATAAAAGAAACTCAGTCACAGCTGCTAAATGCAGGAAGAACAGCTGGTGAAACATCTGGGATCGTGTCAATGTGTAAGTTACAGCGCCCCCTGGTGGCATTTGGTAAAAATATATTACGTGACCACGACATAATAACGTGTGAACGAGATAAATAACTCGAGGCCACGAGATCTGAATCTGTTGTTTACTAACAAGACGAGTGGAAGACACACACTGTCTCACTGTCTCTGAGGACACACACTGTCTCACTGTCTCTGAGGACACACACTGTCTCTGAGGACACACACTGTCTCACTGTCTCTGAGGACACACACTGTCTCACTGACTCTGAGGACACACACTGTCTCAGAGGACACACACTGTCTCTGAGGACACACACTGTCTCACTGTCTCTCTGGACACACACTGTCTCTGAGGACACACACTGTCTCACTGTCTCTGAGGACACACACTGTCTCACTGTCTCTGGGGACACACACTGTCTCACTGTCTCTGGGGACACACACTGTCTCACTGACTCTGAGGACACACTGTCTCAGAGGACACACACTGTCTCTGAGGACACACACTGTCTCACTGACTGAGGACACACACTGTCTCTGAGGACACAGACTGTCTCACTGTCTTTGAGAACACACACTGTCTCTGAGGACACACACTGTCTCACTGTCTCAGAGGACACACACTGTCTCACTGTCTCTGAGGACACACTGTGGTGGACACCTCTGACATCACTCCTCAATAGAAACACATGGACCTATCTTCAGGAAGCTGACTGAGTGCATCTGGTGTTTTGGTGACAGGATGAGTCTGGAGAGATTGAGATGTTCTGGGTGAGTTAGAGATCAACTGAACCAACCAGACATTGATTTAAACTTCCCTTATCCGTCCCTTTAAGGAGAGTGTGCACCACACAACAGTGGAGAGTCACTGTGGTCAGTGGGCGGAGCTTCAATACGGGTTGATCTCCAACTTAACCTGGAGCAGGTTAGCCGTTCATCAGAAGTTACCATGGTGATTTACCTCGTTAAGAAGTGGACGAGCTTCGTAGGACTGAAAAAACTAAACCTGAAGTTAACCTGATAACCACAAATCCTGCTTGGTAGCACAGACCCTGGATCTGTGATACTGACTGTGTTTAGTAACATACTGATGAAAGCAGCGTGGACTGACTCCAACCATCTACTGACCTCAGAGTCTCCAGTCGACAGGTTGGACTCTGCTTTAGATCAAGCAGCTCCTTCACTCCTGAGTCCTGCAGGTTGTTGTAGCTCAGATCCAGTTCTCTCAGATGAGAGGGGTTTGACCTCAGAGCTGAAGCCAGAGAAGAACAGCTGATCTCTGACAGACTGCAGCCCCTCAACCTGGATAAAGAATAAAACTTAACTGTAAATTAAACTGAGTTCATGTGTGAAAATAACAGACACATATTCATGTCAGCACAGACTCATAACATGGAAGATAAATATGAAATCAGACATGTTGGACTAAAAACGAGTCCTGATTCAGTAAAATAGATTATTTGGACCCGGTCTCTGTCCTGCAGATCAGTTTAGGAAATCCAGAACTAAACTCAGTGTTTTAACAAGCAGCTGAATATTTAAAATGTCACAAATTAATTAATGAATGGATTCAAGTTATGTATGAAGAGGAATTATATTAAATCAGAATTAAACGAGATCAATTGTGTATAAATGCTGTTTTATAGATATGAGATCTACAAAAGTCAGTCAGTGAACTGACCTCAGAGTCTCCAGTCGACAGGTTGGACTCTGTAGAAAACCACACAGCTCCTTCACTCCTGAGTCCTGCAGGAGGTTGTTACTCAGACCCAGTTCTCTCAGATGAGAGGGGTTTGACCTCAGAGCTGAAGCCAGAGAAGAACAGCTGATCTCTGACAGTCTGCAGCCACACAACCTGAATAAAGAATAAAACTTCACTGTAAATTAAACTGAGTTCATGTGTGAAAATAAAGGACTTTGACTAAACATCTCTGTCTCTGTTTTCAGACCTGAAGTCTGAGTCAAGTTGTTCTGGATATTTTCTGGAACTTTTCTGTTCTGGGTGAGTCCATGTGAGAATAGAGCAGGTGAATGTCCAGAGGATTCACAGAGAGCGAGTGAACGTGTTGAGGACATAAGCACGTGACGGACGTGAAACTGGAAGAACACAAATATCTCAGGATGAAGAAGAGGAGCCGTACACGTAGAAGACGAAGACGTCAACTTGGAAACACGAGGAGATTCCAGATCTTTTGGTGATGAGGGCCGACGCCGGTGTGGATGAGCTGTAAACAACAACACTGATCTTTCCACAGCAGGATTTATACGTCATGTCCGGCCTCCTGCTGCTCCACCCGTTCTTCATATGTGGAAGTCAAACTCCAGAAAATGTCCAGACACTATTTTACAGAGTTCATGACTGAAAACAGCTTGAAAGTCCTCGTGTCCTCGGGGTTCCGTTGTTTGTAATATGTAACTTCACCACTAGATGTCTCTAAATATCTTGCTGGACATGTTCAGGAGTCGTACATGTGAACAAGTGGACTACGTTCACATGTACGACACCTGGAGACGTCACTAACTCCTTCACAGTGAACCTGTAACTTAACATAACTTAACGTAACCATGGTTACCATGGAGATATGTGTTTTGGCTCCGCCCCTCGTCTGAATGTTCCCACATGTTCCTGTTGCTGTCAACGAGTCGGACCCGGACAATCTCCTGCTGCTGCTTCAGCTCCAGAAAATGTCCGACCCACTTGTCAGAACATGTTCCACAGTTGATGTGTGAAAGGGCGAGCAGTTCTATGATCATGTTTTCTTGAAGTGGCGATGATCTGAGCAGCAGTTGGACCAGTTGAAAGTGGTGCAGGGAGCCTGAGGAACACGTGTGGACAGGGCGGGACAGAGATCTAGTGGTGAAAAGATAAAGGCATGGACGACCCCGTGTAAGTCCTGAAACCAGAGGAAGGGTTTCATGTTGGAAATGAACCCAAAGTGGAAGAAACAGGGCTGAAGAACTTGGTCCTAAAAATAAAAGACATCAAATATAATCAACTTGGACTCTGGACCCTGAGCCCAGTCCCAGAACACCAACGCAGCACGCTGTCATGTGGTCAGTCCACAGGACCACCGGGACAAGTCCTGGTTAGCTTCCACAGAAACATTACATGTACACATTGTCCAGCATTGGATTGTTTCTCTGTCAGTAAAACTTCAGTCCCATTGAGCCGGACTCGGTCCTCAGCTCATTCTACAAACATCTCCCAGCTCAGTATCAGTGTTCACTGTTAGGAACACATGTTCTGCACTTTGACCTTCAAGCTCCAGTGTGGAAGATTCAGGTGAAAGGATCCATTGTTAGAAACTGAAGAGAAAAGAATCCTAGAGATGTTTTCACTAGTTTCATCTGAATTGTACCAACTGTTGTTTTCTTTACTTTAGAATGAGACATTTATATACTTTATATTTAAATACTTTATATTTAAAAACTTTATATATAAATACTTTATATTTACATGCTTTATATTTAAATACTTTATATACGTTATATTTATATACTTTATATTTAAATAATTTATATATAAATACTTTATATTTAAATACTTTAGATGTAAATACTTTATATATAAATACTTTATATTTACATCAGGAGCGGCTCCTCTCTACGGAGGCAGCCATGTTTTTTACAGTAGCCCAGACTGGACAAACTAAACCTTTTGAGTTTCTATGAAAACTGAAGCTACCACAGGTTCTCTTTCATGTTTGGAAGGGGGGGTGTTCAGCTGCAACATGACACTTCACCACTAGATGTCACTACATTCTACACACTGAACCTTTAACAATAAAACATGATGTCTGACCTCAGAGTCTCCAGTCGACAGGTTGGACTCTGTAGAAAACCACACAGCTCCTTCACTCCTGAGTCCTGCAGCCTGTTGTTACTCAGATCCAGTTCTCTCAGGTGAGAGGGGTTTGACCTCAGAGCTGAAGCCAGAGAAGAACAGCTGATCTCTGACAGACTGTAGAGACTCAACCTGGATAAAGAAATATGAATATTTGAATGTGTCCTCCTGTTGTTGTGGATCGTCATCATGTCAACACAGACTCTCAACATGCGGCTGACCTCAGTCCAGTCTGTGACCTGAAGATAAATATCAGATCAGACATGTTGGACCATTGTTTCATTCATCAGCTTCTTCTCTGTGTGTTGGTCACTGAGCAGGTTTGTGTAATTAAACACTGTTTAAAGTAGGGATGGCTCCTGACAGTCACTTCCTGTTTGTTTCTATACTTATCAACTGTCCAACGTGTTTCAATAAGAATGTGTCTTATTTTGAAAACCTGAGGAGGACGAGTGCTCGGCCTCAGTCCACATGTTATTTACTGACACTTTCTTAGTGATCAGGAGCAGGTGAGTGCAGGTGAATGGAGTTGATGAGGTGGACGTGACTGGCAGGCTGGGTGAGGGACAGATGACTGAGGGACAGTGAGCAGAGCAGAACTGAGACAATTTAAATAAATAATGACCCAATAAGAAAGAAAGTCTGAAAAGTGAAGAAGGATTTAAAGACCTCAGAGTCTCCAGTCGACAGTTTGGACTCTCCAGTCCAGAACACAGCAGCTTCACTTCTGAATCCTGCAGCTCGTTCCCACTCAGATCCAGTTCTCTCAGATGTGAGGGGTCTGACTTCAGAGCTGAGGCCACGACTTCACAGTGAGTCTCTGAGAGTCGACAACCACCGAGTCTGTAATTAAAGAAAATATCAAATCTGTGAGAATTAAATCAGAAAACACAACATTCATACAAAACGTGATCATGTGACCCTCACCCTGGTAAATCCCCTTTTTGTTAAAAACTCCTCAAGAGAATCCTTTCAGATTTGGTCCAAGCGTTCATTCAGACTAACAGAGGAACTCATTAGATTCAGGTGGTCAAAGGTCAAAGGTCAAAGGTCAAGGTCACAGAACATGTTCATGGCCTCTTGAACATGATGTCTCAAGTCTGTCTTTAGGGGATTTCTTCACATTTTGACTCAAAGAGAAACTGATTAGATTTCAGTGGTCAAAGGTCAAAGGTCACAGTGACCTCATATTATTGTGAAGTCCACATGTCAGGAACCTGGAGGGACGGACACTGCACTGGTTGGTGGTGGCGTACAAACGCAGGGTGGGAATTCAGTTTGACAAGAAAGAAGAATAAACTATATTTCCTGCTTCTTCAGTTTAAAGGAACCGTCAGTGATTCTCATCAGAATCTCAGTCTCCAATCAACCTAACTCCAATCTACCTGGATGAGGTTTGTCAGCAGCACGTTGACTGATGACCTCTGTGTGACATCAGACACAAGCTCCCTGTGGTTGAAGTCCAGAGGAAGT
Source organism: Hippoglossus hippoglossus (assembly GCF_009819705.1). NCBI lineage: Eukaryota > Metazoa > Chordata > Actinopteri > Pleuronectiformes > Pleuronectidae > Hippoglossus > Hippoglossus hippoglossus. The sequence goes on from NC_047155.1 coordinate 1,366,073, forward strand.
CTGCTTTCATCCAGGCCGTCAAAGATGAACAAAGGTTTACAGACAGCGAGCGTCTCTGCCGTGAGCTTCTGTAACGCTGGATGGAAAACACGGAGCAGCGTGAGAAGACTGTGCTGCTGGTCTTTCACCAGGTTCAGCTCCCTGAACGAAAGCACAGTCAGCAGACCCACATCTTGGTTTTCTAAACCCTCTGCCCAGTCCAGAGTGAACTTCTGCACCGAGAAGGTTTTTCCAACGCCAGCGACGCCGTTGGTCAGGACGACTCTGATGCTGCTCTGCTGGTCAGTTGAGGCTTTAAAGATGTCGTGGCACTTGATGGGAGTGTCGTGGAGGCTCTTCATCTTGGAAGCCGTCTCAAGCTGCCTCACCTCATGTTGAGTATTAACCTCTTCACTCTGTCCCTCTGTGATGTAGAGCTCAGTGTAGATCCTGTTGAGGAGGGTTCTACTTCCTGTTCCTTCAGTCACATGTTCACATCTCCTCCTCACACTGAGCTTATGTTCATCTAAAACCTCCTGCAGACCATGATCTGCTGAAAGACAAGAAACAATGTCAGAGACAGAGAATCTGAGAATCTGCTGATTGTTTTCATCAGATACAGAAAAACTACAGAAAATAAAAGCTTTTTAACTTTGTGCTTTTATAACGATGTTAAATGTTGATGCTGTATGAAGGAACAAAATAAAACCACATGTGCTGTTGTCAGAAGTGAAGACATCAGCAGACACATGTACAGTGCTGCTCTGACCGGCTGTCTGAGCTCCAGCTCCTGTTCTGGATCTTTGTCCACACTGGGGACAGGAGGAGTCTCCTGAAGAGCCAGACTGGTCCCAGTATGAGGTGATGCACTGTCTGCAGAACCAGTGTCCACAGCTGGTGGAGACTGGATCCTTCAGGACGTCCTGACACGAAGCACAGCAGGACGACTGCTCCTCCTCAGAAACATGACTCCTCTTCCTCTCCCTGTGAAGACATTTCCTGATAACTCACATGTCCCAGTCACAGGTTGTCATTACTTCTGTCAAGGAGGTTTTGTTTTCACCCAGTATGTTTGTGTGTTGGTTGGTTCGTTAGCGGGATTATAAAAAACGACAGATTACCAGTAAACTTGGTGGAAGGTTGTGGTCTGTGAACCAGATCGAGGGGGGGTTCCTCTTTCACAGACATGCTCAGAGGACTGATGTTTACCAGTGTGTGGAATTTGGTGCAGATCCAAATCAAAATGAGTCTCTAGTGAATCTCAAAGTGGTTTCATAAGGAGCGTGTTGGTTCTTGGTGGAGGTCTGAGCTCTTTGAGTGATTCTGAGAGATTAGTCACCAACTTCAATGAAGCTGTGTCCTAATGCAGGGGCCACACTAGAGGAAACTAAATCCTCTTCAGAGCAGGTCACAGTAGAAACAGTCTCTTACTCTGTGTGTGAGGGTCCAGGTTCATTACTGAAGTCTAGAGGAGTTCTCATGGACCGGTCACTCTTCAGAGACACACAGCTGGACCCTGGAGACTCTGCTCTCAGTCTGTGGTCCTGACCTCTGCAAACACAAACATGTTTTTATTCAGAACACATCATTCACTGGTTCATTCTCTGAGGATTCAGTTTGGAGGTTCACATGTTTGGAGCAGGTCTCTTACTTTGTGTGTGAGGGTCCAACTTGCTCTGAAATGTCCTCGTCCATGTTACACCGGGCCGGCTGCGGCTCAGTTGTGGTTCAGGCCACGCTGCTCTTCTAGATGTTCAAGGTCTGGTCTGTTTCCTTCTCGTCCTGCGCTCAGTTTACAGCAGAACACAGTGAAATGATCTTTCTCACCAGTTTCAATGTTTATCTGTTGAAAACGTCACAAACACAAATATTTGCAACACTTCCTGTAGCCTACCCATTTCAAAATAAAAGCACTCCAGCGTTTCTGTCGACTGAATCAATTCATTTAATTGTAAATGTTTTTATTGTGAAATAGATGCAGGGCTTCATAGTTTGTAGTACTGGTATTTATTTGAGTACACAGGACTACTTATATACAAGGAAATACAGTGAGCTCAGGAAAACCAGACAAACACGTCTGTTCAAGAAACACACCCAAAAACACACACACACACACACACACACACACACACACACACACACTCTCAGGTGACTGTAACGTATGATTGTGAAAACACGTTCTGTTATTAAACACTTGATGAACAGATGTGATGAAGATAAAAAGTGAAACTGTGAGTTAACTCTGTGAATTAGTCCTTTGAAGGCTCTTTGTTCCAGACCTGCTGTTCACATCTGTCTCTGGGGATCCGATCACATGAAACTCCGTCTGTCACCAGGTGTGAACTGACCAACTTAGAGTGGTGTGATCAGCAGACGGATGTTAACAGCAGGTGTGAGAGTGTGACAGTAAAACTTTCAGAAAGTTGTGTTCACACTCACCTGCTCACTTTTCTTCCTTCTGCTCATCCAGGTGAAAATGGAATCTGACACTTCCCTGTTCTCAGGCTTCTCCTCCCTGTTGAACCAGTTCACACATGAAACCACCCAGTTCAAAGTCCAGTTCATACCCATGAAGATGAACTGGTTCACAGTTCATGTTTTATTGGGATGTTATGATGTCGATGACAAACTTAGGATCATGTATTTAGTTAATAATGGACGGTGTGGGATCCTGAATCCAGATGTTCACTTTAACACTGAGTCCTGACTGTGAGCGTCTCCTGGGACTGAGCCGTACAATGTTAGTTTTCATGATGTTTAAATGAGCCTCAGAAACTCTGGAATCCAACACGTCTTCATCATGTGAACACGATGAAGACGTGTTTCCTTGCGATTGGTCTGATCCGTCAACAGTTTGTTAAAATGTGTAAAACTCCCAAACTGCCCAACTCCATCAAATGAAGCCGGAGCTCAAACCCATGTTTCCTCCTGTGATTTGAAGGTTGTTATATTTCGTGTTGGAGCTGAATGTGTGACTCCATCTGCAGAACTCTGCCACGTCATGTCACATTTACACAGTCCAGTCACAGTGTCTGCTTTATAGATCTAGAGAAATACAGCTGCATTGTGATGCATTATTTGACCGCTGTGTATTTCAATAATTGCTGAGATTTGCATCCCCTTCTTTTCTCTGACTAGACGAGTGTTCGATGTATAAAATGATCCAAGTAGAAACAGTCACAGTGTTTGACCACCAGGTGTCAGCAAAGAGCCAGAGTACCTGGCTGCAGACAACATGGTTTTCCCATCAAGTCTAAACTGGATTCACTGGAATTCCACCATAGAAACTACTTCCTATGAAAACAAAACATAAAACTGATGTGAGTGTAAATTCTATTTCACAGAAAACTTGACCAAAGCCTTGATCATCTTTTCATTGGATTGATTTGACATGTAAGTTGTCATTTAGTGTTTTATTCACATACAGTATAAAACAAGTTGATCTCAAAGCTTATTGGAGAATCGTGACGTTAAAAAAACAGTTTTTATTTGCTTCAAAGAAAAACACGTTTGTTTAAGTATAAACACAAAATACTAAACTCTAACACATGAAGGAAGAAAACCATAGAAAATAGAGTTCTTTAATATACATTTATTATCTGTTTGCCAATATGAAAAGTTTTATTTTATAGAATTAACAATTCAGAAAAGATGTGCATTTATTTTTAATGTTTTACTTGATTTTAAATTCTCTATTCGAGCGCTGTATACTTGGTTGTATCTGTGAGTAAGAAGTTATTGGTTAAACTGTCAAATATCAAGTCTCAATTACATTTCTTTGTGATAAGAGTTTGACAATGAGGACATTTTCTTTTTTGACATTCAACATTTTTTACGTCTTAATTTGGCAAAAGTCTGAATGGATCAGCTCAACTTTTTATACTGTATATTTTACTCAAACATGTAAAAACTACATCCTCTTTTTAAAAATTGAAACGTGAAACCATTCCCAGAGAAGAAGAAGAAGATAATGCCGGCAGGGTAATTTAATATCTTGTTGTTTGGCTCCATCTACTGGCAAAGGTGCGACATGACAGTTGGGAGAATAACTATATCTTCATAGATGAACCTTATTCCACATGTAAACAAGAGAAGAGCAATTCAGACGTTTTTAACTTTGTTTTCAAGTATTTCAGTTTTCAGTTGGTCCCAGGAACATTCAGGCTAAATCATGATTTACCCCTGAAACACATGTTTAAACTGCAGCAGTGTTTCCTGATAAGTGACCAATCACTGCAGCATCGAGACAGATGTGGTGAAGAGAAGGTCAAATAGTTGAAGTGACTAACGATCGTATCACGAAGTGAAACTCGAGCCGGTGAACATACGGTGACATGTGCGTCCATGTGGATGATGGTACTGACGTGTGTGTGCAGAGGAGAGTCAGGGGGAGATCGAGGTGAAGGACCCGTGTGCCTGTGAGAGTCTGGTGGAGTTCCAGCAGGCGACCATGAGCAGCCTGGAGCAGCTCACACAGAAACATATCCTTTCAAAGACATCTTGAAACAAATACCTGCTCTGATATTAGAGAGTAAACTGAGGTTTGTGACCATGTGAAACTAAAAGAATCTTCTCATTTGATTTGTTGAAAACGATGCCTGTTGTCCCCGGCAGCTGTTCCATCAGGGTGAATGATGTGTGAAGGAAAAGAGCAGGACATAGAGGCACTTGAGTGGTGGTCATTCAGAAGAAGGAAGAGAAACGCCAGATATAAATGTATTACACTTACCAACCATATAGAAATTCATCCAACTGGTATCGAATGTGTCAGAAACTGGATCCATATAAACCAGTTAGATGATGTTTCTTTGACTCAATGTCAGCGATGAGTGTGAATTATTCTGCTGCTGAAAATCAATAAGTCTGAATTTGTAAAGTGACAAATATCTGATGTACAGAAAATACTCATGTGTGTGTTTGTTATTCCTTAATCAACTGCCCACTGGCTGGGATGACTGCTCGTCTGGAGCAGCTGGAGAACCAGCTTCTCACCAGGAAGTGACCAGGACGCCACAAAGGAAGAAGGACAGAGTGAGGAAGAGGAGGAAGAGGAGGGCACATCCTGGAGAGATCATTTAGAGCAGGAATCAGAAATCCCTTCTGATCAATGGACCATCCAGTCTTTTCACGAAGCCTTGGGGGCCTTCAGTAGATCTGCTGATCTGCACGTTGATGAGGACGACATTTATCTGACAGCTTGTGATTAGGATTCACTTTTCTGGTATAGATGTAAAACAAAAATCATTTGTACACTTATTGCCTTTAAAAGACAACAGCGACAACAATCTACGATTCAAAATAAACGTCTGTATAAAATAGATGAATATTAGCAACACTATGCAACTTTTATTGACCAACAGCGCCCCCTGCAGCCACATGTGGTGATGACTCTGTTTGGCTCTGTGTTCGAGTGATGACACGTGTCCCACTCACCGAACTGAAATATTACCCATGATCCTCTGCTTCCTGACCCTGAAGAGCTGCAGCTGTAACAAATCCACCAAACTGTTCAGAACTCTTCATGTTTTAACAGTTTCCTGCTGAATATTGGAGATAAACTCTGGTTTTTAATAACTTCAGAGTGTTTTGAACTGATCTCAGTTCAGCTTCACTCTTCAGCTGCAGCTGGTTGTGACAGTTGAAGCTGACTCTCAGTCAGTTCTTCTCACAGGAGATGGAACCCACTCAGCAGAGTCACAGAGAACAGACGTTCAGGGAGTGAAGGAGGAAACTTTCTCATGTTCACACTCACACATCAGACTCACTTTCACCAAGCTGCTGCTTTCAGGTAGAAAAGTTGCATAGTGTTGATTTAAATGCATATTTGTGCCAACCTACAGTTTCCATGTGTCAACCAACAATCAGAGATATCCTCCAGACATCTAATCGTACATCATCAGATACAAACAGGACCAGAGACGTGTTGGTATCTTTGTGAACTTGATGGAATCGATGTAGATATTAGATATAAACAGAAAAAGAAAACCATGAGCAGCAGTTTTCAACAGTCACGAACCATCCATCTGTTTCTGTTAGTTCCCTATTTATACTTGATCTGTTTTGTACGGTTTGTTAAATATGATGTATTTATAGCATTTTTTTTACCAACAGTAGAATAGTGATTAAAGAAGGGGGGCAGGAGTTAGTAAAATGAAATGTTGTTACCACTCCCATTTTTCATACGTCATGGTTTTTAGTTTTCCAGGTAGAAAAGTCCTTTTTAGATCCTGTTGGGCTTCGTAGTGAGAGAAGTGTTGAAACAAAGGGAAGTGTAAAGTTTCACTGGAGCTGTGGTCTGGTGTTGATTGAGCTGTTCATATTATCAGAATCAGTATTTGACTCTGAATAAATGACCTTTCTGACGTAAAATCATTCTTTTCTTCACTCTGCACTTTCTACATTTCATCCAACAACAGTCTCCACATGTTTGTGGAATAATGAATTGAAATCAGTCAGTTATTGGGAAGCGTGTTAATTCATTACTAATTCATTCATATGACAATGGTCGATTTTCTAACTCTTGCAATGTTGTATAAAACAAAGACGACCATAAATTTATTCTCCTCTATATTTGAACACCTGTTATGTTTTTGTATATTTTCTAATAACTTTACTTTGTTATATTTTTCTGGTGAATCATTGTAATAAAGCACAGAAGACATTAAAAGAGTGAAATCTTTCACAGCTGAGTTTCTCCCCCCCCCCCCCAGGGTTTATGAGTTCCACCTTTTTAAGGCCTTATGATATTTCCTTGTTGCCGGCTCTCAGTATGAAATACTGTCTGTATCAAACTACACACACTTCCAGTAGTTTCAAGACAACAGTTGAAAACTCCCTCCCAGGAGACTGAGGCCTGTCATCCATGAACCTGGAGGTTGGTGGTTCAACTCCGGCTCCTTGGGCAAGACACTCGACACGTTCACATGGAACCAATAGTCTGATATTAACCAGATGAAGACATTAGTCTGAATAAGACACTGACAAGTAAACATCATTTTCTGATCACTTTAACCTGAATAAGGTCAAACTCAGACTGTGGACGTGTGTTTTGTCTTCTGTCCTCAGTCTCGTTACGTCTTCATCACGTTTTAACTCCTGTTGGACTTTTCACAGCATTTTGTGACATCAACAGACAACAGTTACAAACCGATGATGACACATGACCTGAGTTTGAGCGTAAACAGGTAGAAGACGTAATGTTATAACATGTAAACAGGAATATGAATTATTTATTCTGGTGGCAACTCATGTAAACACCATAACTGGAATAATATCTTATATTATAAATAAGATCAACAGTCAGATTATTGCTGTTTAAACGTAGTCAACAGACTTTTCACTGAACTTTTCCTGGTTGCACCTCTGATGATGATGATGATGATGATGATGATGATGATGATGATGATGATGATGAACTGCTGTAAGTACCCAGATGTTAAAGCCTGGTTTTCCTCAGAGGGTCCCCAGTGGCTTTAAGTTGACTTCATATTCTAAAAGGTGGGACGAGTCATGTTAGTGAGTGAAACTCTTCCAGGAACAGAAGCAGTTCCTCTGGGATCCTGGTGTTTGAAGAGCAGCTCCGTGGGGATCACTTCCTGCTTCCAGACACAGAGCGTCGTTACTGACGATGACCTTAAACACATGTTCTCCACGGACTGAGACGCGAGACATGTTGGTTTGTAAAAATGTTGCAGGATAATTTTGGGAATGTAAATTAGCTGTAAATGTTTCAAAGATGCAAAATACTTTGTCGTGAAGTCTGAAATGATGGAAACAACTTTTTGAATCATCACACACAAACTGTGACCTGCTCCAAAGTGTCTGTGATTAGTTTCTGCAGCGAGTCAGACGAGTGAGAAACAACAGCGTCCTCAGCCTCCGTGTGGATTTCCATCTGATGTGACCAAAGAGCACGTCCACTGAGAGCGGCTTGTTGTTTCAGAACACCTCGTTAATGTCCCTTGATCGGCTCCTCTCCACTGAGCAACTGGTTTATCCATTTATTACAAAAGCTATTTAGGTAAATGATCATCCTAATGATCACAGATAAGAAAACAGCTCCACTTTAATGATGATGATGAGAAACTCTCTCAGAAGACACATCTAATAAATCCCTTTGGTGGTGTGTGTGTGTGTGTGTGTGTGTGTGTGTGTGTGTGTGTGTGTGTGCGTGTGTGTGTGTGTGTGTGTGTGTGTGCTTAACGAGCTGCCCCAGTGTGTATGACCTTTACCGTGAGGGCCTAACGAGCTCTGATGAGAAGGAGGCTCTATGTCCTGCAGCACGACTTCCTGAACACACAGAGGGTTAAATGTCAGCAGATCCCGGAGGTTGTTCCTGTGGAAACTAAGTTGTGAAAACAGAAAGTTTACTGGAGAAAGTGCAATATTCTGGGGGGGGGGGGGGTTGAGGTGCAGAACAGAGGGAACCAAAGGTTTTGTTTCTAAAGGAAGGAAGCAGTGATATTGAGAAGAGCCTGTGATGACGTCATTAAACGCTGTTAAGTGTTGGTGGAGTTTTGACCTTTTCAGAACAAAACGTCTCAACAGACAGAGCTGACTCCCTGAAACATTACGAGGCCTCGTCATCGTAATGTTCTAACATATGAAACATTATCAAAGTTTGTATGGATGTGAATGTGACCCATAGATATAAATAACATACAGGCTCAGTAGTTTGAATCCTGCTGACAGACAGACGATGAAAACACCTGAGAAGTGGAGGAGTTGCTTGAGGAGTTCAACATCAGTGAATGTGAAAAGTGTGATCCTGTGGAATGGTCACTGTCACTGGTGCCACCACCGAGTGCTGAAGGTGAGTGTGAAGCATCACTGACCAAACGAAACATCACAAAGACGCAGTGTCACATCTTATGGGACCTGACACATGAAGGTGGGGAAGTGAACCTATGACCAGAGTCCAGCTGACCTCAGACACAGTCACTGCTCAATGCTGGAGCGAGGAGAGAAAGGAGGAGGCCAGCGAGAGACAAGGTGTCGCCCCCCCCCACCCCCCCCCCCCCCCCCCCACCCACCCCCCCCCCCACACAGTGATGTGACGACCCCCCCCCCCCAACTGCCCTGCACCTAACAATAAACACCAACTCTAATCCTAAACTACCAGGACCCGTCCAGTGCTTTGTGTTTGATTCACTGGGGAATTTATGATTTCCCATTAATACACAGATACACAAACATATTGAACATCTTTGTGCGCACGCAGTTCACCTGCCACACACACACACACACACACACACACACACACACACACACACACACACACACACACACACACACACACACACACACACTTCCTTGGATGATTGCTGACCACACAACATATAACCTCCGAGTGTCTCTGCAGCACCAGTGTTGGTGATGTTCTGCAGCGACTGAGGTGAGCTCTGTTTCCACTGTGCTCTCGTGCCACAGTGGAAGTTGATGTGTTTGATTAATGAAACAATAATGTCATGTTATTCCTTCTTCCTGTTCCTCTGACAGCTGTGAGCTGTCCTGTGCGTTGTCCTGTTTCTGAAGACGTGCTCACACAGGCTACTTTGTGGTTTTACTGGTGTGTTTCCTTTAGTTTAACGTGGAATCTTTCCTCTTTGCAGGATATTGTTTATTTCGAGTCCCTGATCACGACCGAGTCTCCTCAGACTCCTCAAACCTCAGATATTAACTATTTGAAAAAGCAGAAATGACTGAAAGCAAATGTTTATGCAGATGCTGTTTATAAAGACCTTGTTTATATATTATAATAAATTATTAATTCTCAATCATCTTGTTTTTAAGGCAAAAGCGTAAAAGACAAAGAGAACACAGTGAAAGTTATTAAACGAGTACACTTAATGTTCATTTTAGTTCATTACTGCAAAATATTATTTAATAACTGTAATATTTAAAATGAATTCACTCAAATCTGTGTCTTTCAGGCTGATGCCCTGATCCTGAGGTGAAGAGCCAACATATGTTTCTTCCTGTTGAAAAGAAATTAACGTTCTCAACTTTTAATTTACAGAAACAGTTTCTTCAGATGATTGAGTAGTTTAAAGGTGAGACGCTTCCTTCACTGACGTGGTTTTTTATGCACTCGTCAAGTTTTAAAGTTTGGCTTATTTTTGCTTCCATGTTTTCTTTCAGACAAATGCAACATTTAGACGTTTAGATATTTGTTTGACACAATCTATCATATATATATATATATTTATATATGTCTTTAATGAGATGTTTGTTCATATATTCACAGTCTTATTTATAGAGTATTTTATTCTTACAACCGTGGGGAAATGTAGATATTTATGACCTGTTCACTGTATTTTTTTATTAATTGAGTGATAAAAAGAGATGCACAAAATATCCACTGTCAAGACCTTTGACTCAAGAAAGCAAATAAGATTTTATAAGAAATAAGAATTTTGAACAAACTCCTTTATCCAATGAGCTGATTTCTGTTTGTATTTAAATGATCTCATTAAATGATTATTTGCATATTTAAAGATAACATTTCAAAACTTGTATAACAAAAAATAATTGTGTTCATATAAATAACTGGTGAAGTTTTATTGTGAAACCTGTTTGTTAGAATTGAATCTATTTTCTTAATATTGAGCCTTGTGTTGAACTTGGATAGATAATTACTTTCTGAATAAAAATTAAATAGTGTTCATCGTGATCATATTTAAATATCATGTAGCGGATCTGACTCACTGTCATAATGTGATTCTCTAACAGGACATGATAATGATTTAAGTTTGGAAGCTTATATTGTATTAAAACATATAATTAGTAATGTTTTTAGAATGTACAGCACTTGTTTTTAAATAGAAATACATCCAACTTAAACTGTCAAACTGTCCTTAGTTTAACAAACATGTTGTTTTTACTATGATACTGACAGAAATATATTCTGTGACTTTCCTCATCAATAACACGATATTATAATAACTGTAATGTTTTCTCTGTCATCAGATCTTCAGACGTCAAGAGATGAACTCGTCATCCTCCAACGTGACCGTGGTCATCGAGTACAGAGACTCCTTCACCAAAGCTGTGGCCAAGAACGTGCTTGTTGTGGTTCTCAGCATCTCCATCAACTACATCAATGCAGGTCTCATTCACACCTTCTGCAAACACCAGGTGTGATAATCCTTTCACGAGTGTAAACAGAAATCATTCAGTGAATCATCTGCAGCTCTGGTCACACGCATAGTAAGACGTTTTCATTTTAAATCTAAAAGGATCTAGTAATTATCCCTTTTCCCAAGGACACCCCAGAGAGAGCGTTTCATGTGACACTGGACACGTGTGTGCTGCTGTGAAAAGGAAACAGATTGTGTAATCTGCAGTAGATGTTTACAATGTTCTGCTTTGACTGAAATTAGATGAGTCACGACTGATAAGAGACGATCAGGAAGTAATGTCGGTGACTGTGTCGTCACTTCCATCCACACACAGCCCCGGAGATTTCAAACTAAAACGTGGCTTCTCTGTTTTAGAAAAGTGTGGATGTCAGATATGAGCGTAGAAACAGGTGGTCGTGTGGGTGGAGCCTCTTTAGGACTGACTACGATCAAGTGAAGTATCCATCATGTCATTGTCATTTCCAGGCAGCGCAGTCAACTTTATCCTTATACGACAACAGAGGAATCGTGTTATTTCTGTGCGTCAGCTAACCTGTACAGCTACATTCATCTGGAAATGGCATATTGTTCTGGTTTTCATTCTAAGTAGCCTCAATAATTAATGACAGGAAGATGGTGACGCCATTCTGTCAGTGCAATAAAACCTTTGTGAACAATTATCAAAACTCCTGAGAATGTTAAAAACACGAACTGCGGTTCTGTCTTCCTATATTGCTGTACGAGTTTTGGACATTTGTATGGCGGTTTTGTTTTTCTTTGTTTTTCCAATAATAACAAAGTGCTGATACCGATATTGGTTAAGTATCTGACTCAGACGTCCAGAGTTTGCAAAGGTCTTCAAACCACATCCTCCTTCACATGTTGTTTTCTCTCATCTTCCAGATCTTCTACACGAATCCTCGCTACATCCTTTTCATTCACCTGGTCGTCAATGACATGATCCAAATGACGCTGACCGTCACCCTGTTCGTTATCAGCTACACCATCTACAAACTCAGCGTCTCCGTCTGCTGCACCTTCATCCTGATTGCTCTGCTCACCACTGAAAACACCCCTCTGAACCTGGCCTGCATGGCGGTCGAGTGCTACGTCGCCATCTGCCTCCCTCTTCGCCACGTGCAGATCTGCACCGTCAGGAGGACTTTGATGCTGATTGGTTTAATCTGGGCGACCAGCATGTTGTCAGTTCTTCCTGATCTTTTCATCAACTTGGCCACAGAGCCACTGGACTTCTTCCACTCCAGAGTGTTCTGCCTCAGGGAAACCGCCTTTCCAAATCCCCACATCCATAAGAAAAGGGATACCACTTATATTATTTATCTGGTCATAGTTTGGTTCATCATCGTTTACACCTACTTCAGAATAATGTTCACTGCTAAAACAGCTAGCAAAGATGCTAAGAAGGCCAGAAACACAATCCTCCTCCACGGGTTTCAGGTCCTGTTGTGTATGGCCACGTACGTAGAGCCACTGTTAAAACAGGCTCTCCGGCAACGGTTTCCTAAGAACTACACTGACTGCCTCTTTGCTACTTATATCATAGTCCAGATTCTGCCCCGGTCCATCAGTCCAATCATCTACGGCGTACGAGACAAAACGTTCCGGGGGTATCTGAAGAGGTATCTGATTTGCAGAGTGAAGCCACAGTAAGAATCAGGTCGTGGATGATTTCACAACCGAGAATTACAGGCTCGCAGTTCTTCGCCTTCACATCCGTCCATACGCATGATATATGTAGTAAAACCCTAATTAATAAAAAGTATTTTGACTGACTGCTAAACCTGGTAGGTTATGCAGATTGTTTCATTTATTATTTGGGTTGGGTTTATTTTGTACTTTATGTTCAAGTATGTATCGTGTTATTTAAGTTAGTAATTTGTTGTCCTTTTTAAACGTAGCGACTCACCTCGCGTAAATGCCTGTAGCTTTCACGGCACGGACAGATGTAATATACACACCAAATCCCTCGCTTCCGGTCCGAGCCGATATAAAACACCTGCCGTACAGCTGCGTCTTAAGGATGGTAGCAGCGGAAACGACAGGACGCCAGCTGCACGGCGATTCCTTACCTTACGGACGTATTTTAATCCTCGTTTAACAGCCCTCGCCGAGCGGAATGAGGTAGGAAGCAGGTTTTATTCACTTTGCTACAGGTAGCGCGGAACGGGAGTCGCTATGTCACATTAACCCGTCAAACTTGTCTCACGTGGTTATTTGTTTGTTCATGTCTTTGTTGCAAACCGTGTCCAACTGATAAGGGAGAATACCGATCCCAGCCAGTGGCATTATGTTGACACCACAAATAACCCAGCCGATCATGCATCAAGAGGGCTCCATGCAACGCAAATTCTGCCCTCAAGCTGGATCCCAGGACCCAAGTTTCTCTGGGAGCAAGAGGTACATCCGACATTAAATCCATTAACTGAACTGCTCGTTGGTGACCCAGAAGTTAAAGCAGTTTTTGTGTCCGTAACCAAGGTTAATGACTGCCCAGACATCCTTCATCAAATGGGCCAGTTTTCTTCTTGGACAAAGCTTCTCAAAGTGGTCGCAAGGATTAAGAGGCTTGGATTAAAAGGAGAACACAGTGAGCTTGTGACTATCAAAGAACGAGAAAAAGCTGCTCGAGTTATAATCAAACTTGTTCAACAGCAAGCCTTTGTTAAAGAGTTGGAAATGCTCCTAAAGGGTAAGAGTATTTCAAGATCAAGTTATCTCTTTCCCCTTGACCCGATCCTACATGATGGAGTTCTTTGTGTTGGTGGAAGATTGAAGCAGTCTTCTCTTGGTCACGAACTAAAACACCCAATAATTCTTCCAAAGGAGAGTTCTATCACCGCGCTGATTCTGGCTCATTGCCATATTAAGACCTGCCATCAGGGCCGAAGCCAGACTCAAATGGAACTCAGAGCAAATGGATTCTGGGTTATTGGTGGGAGTAAGCTAGTGGCCAGGCTGGTTCGTGATTGTGTGCAATGTAGGAAACTTCGACGACCTACCGAGGTGCAACGAATGGCTGAACTTCCCAAAGAGCGAGTTGAAATTTCAGACCCCTTTGCATATAGCGGAATGGATTGCTTTGGCCCATTTCTTGTCAAGAAGGCTCGCAAGGAGTATAAAAGATATGGTCTAATATTTACTTGCCTTTCTTCTAGAGCAGTCCATGTTGAGATGCTGGAAGACCTATCAACTGATGCATTCATAAATGCCTTTAGGTGCTTCATCAGTATCAGAGGAGCTGTCCGACAACTTCACTGTGATCAAGGTACCAACTTTGTCGGTGCTAGGAATGAGTTGAGAGGAGCTTTTAAACAATCTGACACTAAGCAAATAGAACTCTTCCTAGCTGAAAACCACTGCGAATTCGTCTTTACTGCCCCCTCTGCAAGCCATGCAGGTGGTGTGTGGGAGCGCCAAATCCGGACCGTTAGGAGCGTGCTGAATGCTACCCTTGCACAATGCTCCGGTCGAATTGACGATGCTTCCCTCAGAACTTTGTTCTATGAAGCTATGGCCATCGTTAACAGTCGCCCCTTACTGTGGATGGAATCAATGATCCCAAGGCGCTAGAGCCATTGACTCCAACCACCTCATCATGATGAAGTCCAAAGTCCCTTTGCCACCTCCTGGGAAGTTTTTAAGGAGGATCTGTATGCAACAAAGAGGTGGCGAAGAGTCCAGTATTTGGTTGAACAGTTTTGGAGTCGGTGGAAAAAAGAGTATCTCTTGAACATCTGTAAGCGACAGAAATGGCATGTACCACAACGTAACCTGAAAGTAAATGATATAGTCAGAGACGATAACCTCCCAAGGAATCAGTGGCTACTAGCACGAGTGGTTGAAGCAATTCCAGACAGCGACGGTCTCGTTCGTCGGGTCAAGATTCAAACAGGAGTGCGGAAAGCAATGAAAAGGCAAGGTCTTTCATCCAAACCCTCAATCGTCGAGAGACCCGTCCAGAAACTGGTGCTCCTCC